>NC_084636.1:37302271-37434771 GCF_033978795.1 Nerophis ophidion | reverse complement strand
TTCTTACACTTTTCAAAGCATTTCTTACATATTCCTTATTTTTGCGACTTCATTTCAAGAGCTTTTTGTCAAGGGTAGTGTTTTCCAGGCTTGTGTTGACATTTCCTTCCCTGCCTTGTGAGCTGAGGGGATTATAATCAAAGGATCGTTACATTTCAAATAAAATATATTATTATCCTGCTCCTAATTTGCTTAGATAAAAAAAGTCAATCATTTTCCATATAATCATATTTACAATAATTACTGCATAACAACAAATTTCCAAAGGCAAATTAATGTTACACAGCCATTATTTCCTGCGGAAAGTAGTTTTTCTCCGTTTTCCGTTTACATTTTCACACTTTGCACTATTTTCTACACTTTACCTAGCATTTCTTTCATATTCCTTATTTTTGCGCCCTCATTTTAACAACTTTTTGTCAAGTGATTTGACAAACGTGGAGTTTTTTCCAGGCTTGTGTTGACATTTCCTTCCCTGCCTTGTGAGCTGAGGGGATTATAATCAAAGGAAGATTACATTCAAATAAAATATATTATTCTGCTCCTAATTTGCCTAGATAAAAAAAAGTCAACAATTATCCATATAATCATATTTACAATAATTACTGCATAACAACCTGTATCGGTTGGGGACATCTCTACGCTGCTGATCCGCTTGAGATGGTTTCCTGTGGACGGGACTCTCGCTGCTGTCTTGGATCCGCTTGAACTGAACTCTCGCGGCTGTGTTGGAGCCACTATGGATTGAACTTTCACAGTATCATGTTAGACCCGCTCCACATCCATTGCTTTTGGTCCCCTAGAGGGGGGGTTGCCCACATCTGAGGTCCTCTCCAAGGTTTCTCATAGTCAGCATTGTCACTGGCGTCCCACTGGATGTGAATTCTCCCTGCCCACTGGGTGTGAGTTTTCCTTGCCCTTTTGTGGGTTCTTCCGAGGATGTTGTAGTCGTAATGATTTGTGCAGCCCTTTGAGACATTTGTGATTTGGGGCTATATAAATAAACATTGATTGATTGATTGATTTCCATAAGCAAATTAATGTTACACAGACATTATTTCCTAACACTAAACATCCCACTGGGTTGTGAGTTTTTCCTTGCCCTTATGTGGGCTCTGAAATGGGGTTGTGGCTTGTGCAGCCCTTTGAGACACTTGTGATTTAGGACTATATCAACAAACATTGATTGATTGAAACCTGCAGAAAATAGTTCTCAGGTTCTTCTATGTTTACATTTTCTCACTTTGCACTATTTTCTTACATATTCCTTTATTTTGCGACTTTATTTCAAGAGCTTTTTGTCAAGGGTAGTGTTTTCCAGGCTTGTGTTGACATTTCCTTCCCTGCCTTGTGAGCTGAGGGGATTATAATCAAAGAGGTTACATTTGAAATAAAGTGTTTTTATTTCTTGCTCCCTATTTTAGATTGGTCATGGAAAAATTCTCGATATCGCTCTATTTAAAATGCAAATATCACGAGGGTTTTCAGCCGTATCATTCTGGCCTTGTTTTTTTTTGTATCAGATTGAGTTTTAAATGCTATTGTGGAAAGTTGTGGGTGTTTTTTTATGTGGCACTTCAGTTCTAATGGCACGAAAACGTCATTAGGTTAAGCAAGTGGGGTTGGAACTCACCTTTCCACTTGTAGCGAGAGCACGGCGAGCTAAAAGCCTGCGATGGACGCGTGAGATCTGTGCAGAGATAAAGCATCCGACAGTGAGTCCACACAATTAAATGCTTTAATTATAGCCCCCCTCCATTTCCTTTAGTCCTGATGGCTTTTTATCTAATGAGATCTGCTCGCCGGCTTGTATCCGCTCTCCCGGTGACGTGTCCGAAATGAATGAGAGGCGCACGGCAAACAAAACATTTAATTAACCAAATTGGCTTTTGAGAGAGAGCAGCAGAGAAAGGCAGATAGAGATGAGGGATTATTGCAAGGCCATCTGATGCTGGGCTCTTGTCTTCCTCCCCCTCCACTCTTTTTAAAGGGACAGGCTCGTCGGGACAGCTGATAAAACACCTTTTTAAACAGATGTTCCCCGCTCGGAGGACGGGGACCTTCTTCATTTCCTCCACCCCTCCCCTTTAATTGAATAAGCCCAGGTAATTAATTGGCGCTCCTCCAAAGGAACGTGCCAGGTAAATCTAATAGTTTGCTTATTTAATATCACTTTGAAGCCCACCCCGCCGTGACAGCGCGGGCACAACGTGAAATTAATTAAATCGGGCAGAATTCAGTGCGCGCGTTTATCTTGATTTGTCATAACGGAATTAATTCGCGGCCTTCAGCTCACCCGGGGAGCAGATCTGTTACTCCGAATTAGGCGAGTGTAATTTGGCCGGAGACACGTGCAGGTCTACAACTCTAATGCACTTTTCAATGTGGCTGATGCACACAGAACCCTTTTTAATGGACTGTGTTGCACAAATCATTGTTTGGGAAGGTGGGGGCTGCACTCACTCACTCACTCACTCACTCACTCACTCACTATGTACTTCTTCACCTGGACACCATGTTTTCTTCTTTTTCATTGAAACCACGGTGTCAAACGTTTTCACTGAGGCCTACATTCAGCACCACATCCATCCATCCATTTTCTACCGCTTATTCCCTTTTGGGGTCGCGGGGGGCGCTGGCGCCTATCTCAGCTACAATCGGGCGGAAGGCGGGGTACACCCTGGACAAGTCGCCACCTCATGGCAGGGCCAACACAGATAGACAGACAACATTCACACACTAGGGACCATTTAGTGTTGCCAATCAAACTATCCCCAGGTGCATGTCTTTGGAAGTGGGAGGGGCCTATCCCCAGGTGCATGTCTTTGGAGGTGGGAGGAAGCCGGAGTACCCGGAGGGAACCCACGCAGTCACGGGGAGAACATGCAAACTCCACACAGAAAGATCCCGAGCCTGGATTTGAACCCAGGACTGCAGGACCTTCGTATTGTGAGGCAGACGCACTAACCCCTCTGCCACCGTGAAGCCCTTCAGCACCACAGTTCGTTCAAAATAGATAAATACTAAGGTATTTTTAACATGTGGATAATATAAATAGTCTATTTGACAGCATTACTCACGTGTGAATTATAGTCTATTATACAGCATTATTCACATGTGAATAACAAATACAGTCTATTATACAGCATTATTCACATGTGAATAATATAAATACAGTCTATTATACAGCATTATTCACATGTGAATAATATAAATACAGTCTATTATACAGCATTATTCACATGTGAATAATATAAATACAGTCTATTATACAGCATTATTCACATGTGAATAATATAAATACAGTCTATTATACAGCATTATTCACATGTGAATAATATAAATACAGTCTATTATACAGCATTATTCACATGTGAATAACATAAATACAGTCTATTATACAGCATTATTCATATGTGAATAATATAAATACAGTCTTATACAGCATTATTCACATGTGAATAATATAAATAATCTACTCTACATTTTAGTACAGTCAAAAAGCTACATATGCATTATACAGTCTGATGGCTGTTGGAATGAAATTTTACTTTAACAAATTGGTAGTTTAGTCACCAGAATTTTACAGTAAACAGTTTTTTTTTTTTTACAGTGGACTGGAATGGAGAAACAATACCACTGTTTTAGCGGTAAAAATCAGACAACAGAGCTGCCATTTTTTGTGATTTTACCGTAAAATTTCGTTTTGTTTCTTTTTTTTTTTTATGTTTTAGTGTCTTACTGTATATAGAAAATATATTTTTTTTGTTTTTTAATGTTATAGTGTTTATACCAAAGACTATAAAAATGGGAGCCATTACCTCCCTTCTTGGCACTCAGCATCAAGGCTTGGAATTGGGGGTTAAATCACCAAAAATGATTACCGAGCGTGACCACCGCTGCTGCTCACTGCTCCCCTCACACCCCAGAGGGGGAACAAGGGTGGTGGGTCAAATGCAGGGAATAATTTCACCGCACCTAGTGTGTGTGTGACAATCATTGCTACTTTAACTTAACTTACTATATATGGGAAAAAAATATAGTAAAGTTGTTTTTACGGTAAAAAACTCAGTTGACGGAATGTAATCGTAAAATTTGTAGTCAAATTTACAGTCTACGATTTGATTGGTAATTTGTTTTGACGTTATAAGTCAAGCAAATATATGAGTACATTATCTTTATTTTAACCCAAAAAATGTTTGGAATACATAATATAATACTTTGATAATATTGAATTTTAATGATGTGCAATTGGATGCAGTGCATGATTTTTAATGTCAAAAGGCAAAGAAAAAATTATTTTTTTCATTTTTTATTTATCTCATTAACTAATGTGCATTTTTGATCAATAGACAATTAAACTAATATTTTCTGCCCCCTTCAACATAATATCATGGATAGCCCAGATTCACAAGCATACAAATGCATCCAAATATAATGAATACAAACAAAAAAAAAACAAGTGCAAACAAATATATTCAGTAAGAAAAGCTGAAGCATTTTATTAACGCATATTACAGGGGTGGGCATTACGTCGATCTCGGAGGGCGTGTCAGTCGATCTCAAGCCAGGCATTAAAAAATGTACATAAAAATGAGCAATCATCAATCATACCAAGACTTCACTTTCGTCAGTTGTTTGACATTCTCGGCACCCGAGGATCTTGTGAGATGACGCTGGCTGCTGCCAGCTCATATTTAAGAAAAAAATCACTAACAGGGCGGACGCAGAGAAACACATTTTATTTCTAGAGACTCCGTACCTACTGTCAAAACTCTAAAGGCTGACTGCACACTTCCTGTCTTCACCATAAAAGACCTGTTTCATCCTGCCTGTGCTAACAAAATAAGAGTCTCAGAAAATTAGCGTGCAGAAGCCAGCAAGCTACGGAGTTTGATGCCAATGTATTTCAGCGAGCGCTTTCTCACTTGCTTGCCCACCCGCACACTCACTGACGTCACTCACCTGCTGCCAGACATTAAAGGGCCACACACATATGCTACTCTCATAACAAAGTGTTTAAAAACCAGTATGCAAGTTGGACAAATGAGATGCCAAAATCCAACCACTTTCATGTGGTATTGGACAGAAAAGGTAGGGTTCTTCGGGCTTTGTGCCAATCGACTGGCCACTGATCGCTATCGACCAAATGACGCTATTGCAGTTTAATGCCTTTTAATGACAATCCCCTCCGGCTGACAATGAATTCATTTCTAATACCCCAGCTGGCAAGCAGCTAATTTAGTGTCTACACACACAGTGTGGAGTTGTTCGTTTAAGCTTATAAAAATCACCTACATTACAACTAATTAACTGCATAGTGAAGTGAAGTGAAGTGAATTATATTTATATAGCGCTTTTTCTCTAGTGACTCAAAGCGCTTTACATAGTGAAACCCAATATCTAAGTTACATTCAAACCAGTGTAGGTGGCACTGGGAGCAGGTGGGTAAAGTGTCTTGCCCAAGGACACAACGGCAGTGACTAGGATGGCGGAAGCGGGAATCGAACCTGCAACCCTCAAGTTGCTGGCATGGCCGCTCTACCAACCGAGCTAAACCGAGCTAAATAGGTATAAATTGTTGTAAAAACAGAATCATAGATTTTTTTTTCTTTAAATAAAATAACTTTGTAACATATACACACTATATGTAATACATATGTTTATTTAAAAAAAAAATATAACATGAAAATACTGACGTGTTTTAAATATAATTTTTTAGAAATTGTTATAAATGTAGGTCTAAAAAAAAAGTTTTTGGTAATAAATAAACACGATATGTAATAACATTCATTTTCAACAAAAACAATAGTTATTAATAAAACATTAAATAACATTTTACATTTTAGTAAAACTTTTTTTCTCAGAATTGTTATAGTTTGTTGCATTATTATAAGCAGATATACTATTTTTTCTAATGGGTTAATTAGTTAAAAAAATAAAATACATGCAATATGGGACGGCGTGGCGCAGGGGAAGAGTGGCCGTGCGCAACCCGAGGGTCACTGGTTCAAATCCCACCTAGAACCAACCTCGTCACGTCCGTTGTGTCCTGAGCAAGACACTTCACCCTTGCTCCTGATGGGTGCTGGTTGGCGCCTTGCATGACAGCTCCCTCCATCAGTGTGTGAATGTGTGTGTGAATGTGGAAGTAGTGTCAAAGCGCTTTGAGTACCTTGAAGGTAGAAAAGTGCTATACAAGTACAACCCGTTTTAAAAGAGGACTTTTTTTTCCCTCCATTTGAAAATGCGGACGTTATCAGCACCACTGTCTGATTCCAATCAATGCAAGTCATCAGAATCAGGTAATACACCAACTTATATTCTTGTCTTCATGAAAGAAAGGAATCTATGTGTGTTAAACATGCTTGTATTATCATTAAACACATTTAACTTGTTTACAAAAATGTCTCTCATAAATAAATAAATATAAATTATAAATTATAAATCTGCCTTCAAAGGACTCCGGCTTATTAGTGATTCCCAAAGCCCAAAAAAAGTCTGCGGGCTATAGAGCGTTTTCCGTTCGGGCTCCAGTACTCTGGAATGCCCTCCCGGTAACAGTTCGAGATGCCACCTCAGTAGAAGCATTTAAGTCTCACCTTAAAACTCATTTGTATACTCTAGCCTTTAAATAGACTCCCTTTTTAGACCAGTTGATCTGCCGTTTCTTTTCTTTTTCTTCTATGTCCCACTCTCCCGTGTGGAGGGGGTCCGGTCCGATCCGGTGGCCATGTACTGCTCGCCTGTGTATCGGCTGGGGACATCTCTGCCCTGCTGATCCGCCTCCGCTTGGGATGGTTTCCTGCTGGCTCCGCTGTGAACGGGACTCTCGCTGCTGTGTTGGATCCATTGTGGATTGAACTTTCACAGTATCATGTTAGACCCGCTCGACATCCATTGCTTTCCTCCTCTCCAAGGTTCTCATAGTCATCATTGTCACCGACGTCCCACTGGGTGTGAGTTTTCCTTGCCCTTATGTGGGCCTACCGAGGATGTCGTGGTGGTTTGTGCAGCCCTTTGAGACACTAGTGATTTAGGGCTATATAAGTAAACATTGATTGATTGATTGATTGATTGAAATAGGAATGAGGTAGATCTCCTCGACTTGGTCAATTGAAAAGTAGCTCACCTGCAGAAAAAGTGTGAGCGCCCCTGGCATATTATTCCCAGGTTTTTGCGGGCCACATAAAATAACGCGGCGGGCCAGATTTGGCCCTCAGGCCTTGCGTTTGACACCAGTGATTTAATCCAAGATGGCAGCCAGGATAAGGAAACCCATCAGTCATCATCAAGTCGCGCGGTGGCATGGAGGGGAAGGGGGGGGGGGTGAAGGTCTGGCGGGTAAGAGGCTGAAACAGATGTGTCACCGCAATTAAAGCCTCCCTCCACGTTAATTACGCCGTCCTGCCGGTCACATGTCGCCCCCGCGCCGTACTTCAGCGGCACTCCAGGCCATTACAGCCCGGGTTCAAACCGGATCGCCGCTTAATGGCGGACCCCCACGCTCCGGCCTGCGCTTACACTGTGGCTTTAAGTGCGGCACTCCCACTGAGTGGATCTGTTTGCAGCTGCTGATCCACATCTGGTGTCACATTGTCCACGTGCACACCTGGCATGAGCGCCATATTCAACCTTTTATATGTTTACATGTAACCTTGTCCTTCACAATCATTCTGAGAGACGAGATGTTGACATAAAAGCTGGCTTATCTCTTGCCGTAGCGAGCTTTTTATTCCAATTATCTGCATCGCTGGCCACCGAGAACCAGATGATTTGTAAAAAAACAAACCTACAACTTTTGTCTTCTTGTCCCTTGTAATTAGAGATGTCCAATAATAACGGACAATAAATGCTTTAAAATGTAATATCAGAAATTATTTGTATCTGTTACAAAAAGTAGAATTCATGACTTTTTAAGACGTAGGGACAAGTATGGAGCGACAATCAGCCTTAAAGGCACTGCCTTTGCGTGCTGGCAGTCGGCAACTCGCGGCTCTTTAGCGCCGCCCTAGTGGCTCTCTGGAGCTTTTTCAAAAATGTCTGAAAAAGATGAGGGGAAAAAAATATTTTTTTTGTTTTAATATGGTTTCTGTGGGAGGATAAACATAACACAAACCTCCCTAATTGTTATAAAGCACACTGATTTTATTAAACATGCGTCACTGATTCGAGTATTTGGCGAGCGCCGTTTTGTCCTACTAATTTTGGCGGTCCTTGAACTCACCGTAGTTTGTTTACATGTATAACTTTCTCCGACTTTCTAAGACGTGTTTTATGCCACTTCTTTTTCTGTCTCATTTTGTCCACCAATCTTTTAACCTTTGTGCATTCATGAGTTTTATAATTCAATTTATATCTCATGACAGTATATGTAATACGGTTTTGATTTTTTTTGCAGCTCCAGACATATTTGTTTTTGAATTTTTGGTCCAATATGGCTCTTTCAACATTTTAGGTTGCCGACCCCTGCCCTATATTTTTTGTTTTAATATTGTTTCTGTAGGAGGATAAACATGACACAAACCTCCCTAATTGTTATAAAGCACACTGATTTTATTAAACATGCTTCACTGATTCGAGTATTTGGCGAGCGCCGTTTTGTCCTACTAATTTTGGCGGTCCTTGAACTCACTGTAGTTTGTTTACATGTATAACTTTCATTGACCATCTAAGACATGTTTTATGCCACTTCTTTTTCTGTCTCATTTTGTCCACCAATCTTTTAACCTTTGTGCATTCAAGTTTTGTTGATGTTATTGACTTGTGTGGAGTGATAATCAGACATATTTGGTCACTGCATGACTGCAAGCTAATCAATGCTAACATGCTATTTGGGCTAGCTGTATTGCATCATTATGCCTCATTTGTAGCTATATTTGAGCTCATTTACTTTCCTTTAAGTCCTCTTAATTCAATTTATATCTCATGACACTATATGTAATACGGTTTTGATTTTTTTTGCAGCTCCAGACATATTTGTTTTTGAATTTTTGGTCCAATATGGCTCTTTCAACATTTTAGGTTGCCGACCCCTGCCCTATATTTTTTGTTTTAATATGGTTTCTGTAGGAGGATAAACATGACACAAACCTCCCTAATTGTTATAAAGCACACTGATTTTATTAAACATGCTTCACTGATTCGAGTATTTGGCGAGCGCCGTTTTGTCCAACTAATTTTGGCGGTCCTTGAACTCACCGTAGTTTGTTTACATGTATAACTTTCATTGACTTTCTAAGACGTGTTTTATGCCACTTCTTTTTCTGTCTCATTTTGTCCACCAATCTTTTAACCTTTGTGCATTCATGAGTTTTATAATTCAATTTATATCTCATGACACTATATGTAATACGGTTTTGATTTTTTTTGCAGCTCCAGACATATTTGTTTTTGAATTTTTGGTCCAATATGGCTCTTTCAACATTTTAGGTTGCCGACCCCTGCCCTATATTTTTTGTTTTAATATTGTTTCTGTAGGAGGATAAACATAACACAAACCTCCCTAATTGTTATAAAGCACACTGATTTTATTAAACATGCGTCACTGATTCGAGTTTTTGGCGAGCGCCGTTTTGTCCTACTCATTTTGGCGGTCCTTGAACTCACCGTAGTTTGTTTACATGTATAAATTTCTTTGACTTCCTAAGACATGTTTTATGCCACTTCTTTTTCTGTCTCATTTTGTCCACCAAACTTTTAACGTTGTGCATTCAAGTGTTGTTGATGTTATTGACTTGTGTGGAGTGATAATCAGACATATTTGGTCACTGCATGACTGCAAGCTAATCAATGCTAACATGCTATTTGGGCTAGCTGTATTGCATCATTATGCCTCATTTGTAGCTATATTTGAGCTCATTTACTTTCCTTTAAGTCCTCTTAATTCAATTTATATCTCATGACACTATATGTAATACGGTTTTTATTTTTTTTTGCAGCTCCAGACATATTTGTTTTTGAATTTTTGGTCCAATATGGCTCTTTCAACATTTTAGGTTGCCAACCCCTGCCCTATATTTTTTGTTTTAATATTGTTTCTGTAGGAGGATAAACATAACACAAACCTCCCTAATTGTTATAAAGCACACTGATTTTATTAAACATGCTTCACTGATTCGAGTATTTGGCAAGCGCCATTTTGTCCTACTAATTTTGGCGGTCCTTGAACTCACCGTAGTTTGTTTACATGTATAACTTTCTCCGACTTTCTAAGACGTGTTTTATGCCACTTCTTTTTCTGTCTCATTTTGTCCACCAATCTTTTAACCTTTGTGCATTCATGAGTTTTATAATTCAATTTATATCTCATGACACTATATGTAATACGGTTTTGATTTTTTTTGCAGCTCCAGACATATTTGTTTTTGAATTTTTGGTCCAATATGGCTCTTTCAACATTTTAGGTTGCCGACCCCTGCCCTATATTTTTTGTTTTAATATTGTTTCTGTAGGAGGATAAACATAACACAAACCTCCCTAATTGTTATAAAGCACACTGATTTTATTAAACATGCGTCACTGATTCGAGTATTTGGCGAGCGCCGTTTTGTCCTACTAATTTTGGTGGTCCTTGAACTCACCGTAGTTTGTTTACATGTATAACTTTCATTGACTTCCTAAGACATGTTTTATGCCACTTCTTTTTCTGTCTCATTTTGTCCACCAAACTTTTAACGTTGTGCATTCATGAGTTTTGTTGATGTTATTGACTTGTGTGGAGTGATAATCAGACATATTTGGTCACTGCATGACTGCAAGCTAATCAATGCTAACATGCTATTTGGGCTAGCTGTATTGCATCATTATGCCTCATTTGTAGCTATATTTGAGCTCATTTACTTTCCTTTAAGTCCTCTTAATTCAATTTATATCTCATGACACTATATGTAATACGGTTTTGATTTTTTTTGCAGCTCCAGACATATTTGTTTTTGAATTTTTGGTCCAACATGGCTCTTTCAACATTTTAGGTTGCCGACCCCTGCCCTATATTTTTTGTTTTAATATGGTTTCTGTGGGAGGATAAACATAACACAAACCTCCCTAATTGTTATAAAGCACACTGATTTTATTAAACATGCGTCACTGATTCGAGTATTTGGCGAGTGCCGTTTTGTCCTACTAATTTTGGCGGTCCTTGAACTCACCGTAGTTTGTTTACATGTATAACTTTCTCTGACTTTCTAAGACGTGTTTTATGCCACTTCTTTTTCTGTCTCATTTTGTCCACCAATCTTTTAACCTTTGTGCATTCAAGTTTTGTTGATATTATTGACTTGTGTGGAGTGATAATCAGACATATTTGGTCACTGCATGACTGCAAGCTAATCAATGCTAACATGCTATTTGGGCTAGCTGTATTGCATCATTATGCCTCATTTGTAGCTATATTTGAGCTCATTTACTTTCCTTTAAGTCCTCTTAATTCAATTTATATCTCATGACACTATATGTAATACGGTTTTGATTTTTTTTGCAGCTCCAGACATATTTGTTTTTGAATTTTTGGTCCAATATGGCTCTTTCAACATTTTAGGTTGCCGACCCCTGCCCTATCCCAACCCCGCCCACCTTAACCTCCTCATGCTCTCTCAGGGAGACCATGTCCCAAATTCCAAGCTTCTGTTTTGAGGCATGACTTCAATAATAAATATGGCAGTGCCATGTTGGCATTTTTTTTTTTTTTACATAACTTGAATTGATTCATTTTGGAAAACCTTGTTACATTGTTTTATGGATCCACCGCAGCGTCACAACAAAATTAGGCATAATAATGTGTTTATTCCACCACCGTCTATATCGTATTGGTTGATATTGGAATCGGTAATTAAGAGTTGGACAATATCGGATATTGGCAAAAAAGCCATTATTAGACATCTCTACTCGTAACAATTGTGAACAATAGGCAAAATTCCCCCAAAAAAGTGCAGTTCCCCTTTAATCAATCAATCAATGTTTATTTATATAGCCCCAAATCACAAATGTCTCAAAGGGCTGCACAAATCATTACGACTACAACATCCTCGGAAGAACCCACAAAAGGGCAAGGAAAACTCACACCCAGTGGGACGCCAGTGACAATGCTGACTATGAGAAACCTTGGAGAGGACCTCAGATGTGGGGGGGATATAGGAGAAAGAAAAGAAGCGGCAGATCAACTGGTCTAAAAAGGAGGTCTATTTAAAGGCTAGAGTATACAAATGAGTTTTAAGGTGAGACTTAAATGCTTCTACTGAGGTAGCATCTCGAACTGTTACCGGGAGGGCATTCCAGAGTACTGGAGCCCGAACGGAAAACGCTCTATAGCCCGCAGACTTTTTTTGGGCTCTAGGAATCACTAATAAGCCGGAGTCTTTTGAAGGCAGATTTCTTGCCGGGACATATGGTACAATACAATCGGCAAGATAGGCTGGAGCTAGACCGTGTAGTATTTTATACGTAAGTAGTAAAACCTTAAAGTCACATCTTAAGTGCACAGGAAGCCAGTGCAGGTGAGCCAGTATATGTATATATGTATGTATATATGTATATAAAGGTATATACAGTATAGGTATATATGTATGTATATATGTATATAAAGGTATATACAGTATAGGTATATATGTATGTATATATGTATATAAAGGTATATACAGTACAGGTATATATGTATGTATATATGTATATAAAGGTATATACAGTATAGGTATATATGTATGTATATATGTATATAAAGGTATATACAGTACAGGTATATATGATCAAACTTTCTTGTTCTTGTCAAAAGTCTAGCAGCCGCATTTTGTACCAACTGTAATCTTTTAATGCTAGACATGGGGAGACCCCAAAATAATAGGTTACAGTAATCGAGACGAGGCGTAACAAATGCATGGATAATGATCTTGGCGTCTTTAGTGGACAAAATGGAGCGAATTTTAGCGATATTACGGAGATGAAAGAAGGCCGTTTTAGTAACGCTTTTAATGTGTGACTCAAAGGAGAGAGTTGGGTCGAAGATAATACCCAGATTTTTTACCGAATCACCTTGTTTTATTATTTGGTTGTCAAATGTTAAAGTTGTATTATTAAATAGAGGTCGGTGTCTAGCAGGACCGATAATCAGCATTTCCGTTTTTTTGGCGTTAAGTTGCAAAAAGTTAGCGGACATCCATTGTTTAATTTCATTAAGACACGCCTCCAGGTGACTACAGTCCGGCGTGTTGGTCAGCTTTAGGGGCATGTAGAGTTGGGTGTCATCAGCATAGCGGTGAAAGCTATGCTGATGACACTTTAAGAAGACTGCCGACGTCCACATCATATTTACCACTAGTCTACAGTGGTGATTTTCGAACCACCGTGCCGCGGAACACTAGTGTGCAATGACATAGTGTCTGGTGTGCCGTGGGAAATGATGCAACTTCACTTAATTGGTCCCAAAAAATATTTTTTGCAAATCAATAATCATAATAATCTGCCGTTGTCTAGTGATCCCAATATGTAGAGCACAGCGGGAGACAGGGTGCAGGTAAAAAAGGTATGTAACCCTTAAACCAAAAATCAACAAAAGGCAAGTCCCGCTAGGAAAAGGCACTGGAGCATAGGGATGGCTACGTAGAACAAAAGTCACAAAGTCAACAAAAAAACGAATGCTGGACGACAGCAAAAACTTACACTGTGTGGAACAGCAGACGGCATCCACAAAGCACATCCCGTACAGGACATGACAATCAACAATGTCCCCACAAAGAAGGATAGCCTACACACAACTTAGATAGTCTTGATTGCCTAAACAAAGCAGGTGCGTGATGCTGCTACAGGAGAACGCCAGCAAAACAGGAAGGGTCACCAAAATAAGAGCGCAAGACAGGAACTAAAGCACGACACACAGGAAACGACAACAAACTCAAAATAAGGCACGACAACCTGGTAGAGTTTCAGTTTGTAACCTTTTCTGCTGGTGGTGTGCCTCGTTTTTTTTTTTAATGAAAAAAAATGTGCCTTGGCTCAAAAATAGTTGAAAAACACAGGTCTGGTATATACGGTATTTTCCGGACTATAGACCTCAATATATAAGCCGCACTCTCAAAATTTCAGAAGAAAAAAAAACATTTTCCCGTATGTTAGCCACACCCAACTTTAAGCCACAGAGTTACTTACACAAGTATTTAGTAAATATTTATTTACATGCCTTAATTGTTTCCAAATGGTGTCTGCAACAAGGCAGTAAAACGGCTAAACAAACAAAACAGAAGTCATGGACCCGCTAGCTGCGCGAGCTAGCTGTCCAATCAGCTAAACAGACTCAATAATGTCGACATCTCTCCTAAACTTGTGTTTGTGCTACGTTCTTACTGTTGTAGTTTTTAGGTTATTATTGTTGTACGTTTGTTATTAACGTGTAATTAAGTTATAATTCATAAACACTCCCAATTATGTCAACCGCTCACCAAACTTGTGTCATTTGTTTGTGCTCAATAACTCCACGGTCAGGTTTTGGTGAATTTACTGAGGAATTAGTGAAAATGAAACCGTATTAAAAAAGGTCATTGCAAGTTAATAATACTATTAGCTAATGCTAATGACGCTAGCTTCATTACATTATGATGACACATACAAATATGCATGAAAACACTCCTACAGACATCACACACGGTATAGTCTAGTAAGTAAGAATTGTTTTAGTTATATTGTAAAACTTATAAACGTCGTTTGAAGTAATGAATGAAGATGAGTAGAAACGACATGGTCTAAACGTCAGGGCAATGCCGCACCTGCAGTAAGCAAACTTGTCCAAAGGATGGCGCCATAGCACTAACAATAACACACCCTTTCAGTGTCAACTTGTTTTTTTTTGTTTGTTTGTTTTATACTATTTTCATTACGACCATCAGTGGAAAATAATATCCATAAATTATTCGCACCATTTAATAAGCCACAGGGTTTAAAGCGTAGGGGGAAAAAAAGTAGTGGCTTATTGATTTGTTGTTGCCACATTTAAAAATAACTGCTGTCGAGTTGTATCTTGTTTTTATTATCCACGTTGTTAGATGACAGTAGTGTGTAGTTGGCTGGTCTTTTGTTGCGCCCTACAAAGTATTAATACTGTAAGTGTTGTACCTGTTTGATCGTGACGTCCATCTTACTTGTCGTTTTCATTAACGAATTCGCCGGTTTTGAAATAGCCACGTAAAAATGCTAGCATTCCAATAGCGAAGCCAATGTTTATTAGCATCAAGCTAGCGCATTATTGGGAAAGTGGAGTCTCACTTTACTTACCAAAATGGTTTTCGGCACAGTTTGATGCTTTTCTACATAAAGGGGACCACAAAAAATGTCTTCATTGTAACAAAAAATATTTGTGTATATAAAACATATGTTTGTTATTGTCATTTAGTCCTTAAATAAAATGTTGAGCTTACTAGACAACCTGTCTTTTTTAGTAGTATGTAAACAAACAAAGACTTCTGATTATCCATCCATTTTCTACCGCTTATTCCCTTTCGGGGTTGCGGGGGGCGCTGGCGCCTATCTCAGCTACAATCGGGCGGAAGGCGGGGTACACCCTGGACAAGTCGCCACCTCATCACAGGGCCAACACAGATAGACAGACAACATTCACACACTAGGGACCATTTAGTGTTGCCAATCAACCTATCCCCAGGTGCATGTGTTTGGAGGTGGGAGGGGCCTATCCCCAGGTGCATGTCTTTGGAGGTGGGAGGGGCCTATCCTCAGGTGCATGTATTTGGAGGTGGGAGGGGCCTATCCTCAGGTGCATGTATTTGGAGGTGGGAGGGGCCTATACCCAGCTGCATGTCTTTGGAGGTGGGAGGGGCCTATCTTCAGGTGCATGTCTTTGGAGGTGGGAGGGGCCTATCCCTAGGTGCATGTCTTTGGAGGTGGGAGGGGCCTATCTTCAGGTGCATGTCTTTGGAGGTGGGAGGGGCCTATACCCAGGTGCATGTCTTTGGAGGTGGGAGGGGCCTATTTTCAGGTGCATGTCTTTGGAAGTGGGAGGGGCCTATACCCAGGTGCATGTCTTTGGAGGTGGGAGGGGCCTATCCCCAGGTGCATGTCTTTGGAGGTGGGAGGGGCCTATCCCTAGGTGCATGTCTTTGGAGGTGGGAGGGGCCTATCCCCAGGTGCATGTCTTTGGAGGTGGGAGGGGCCTATCCCTAGGTGCATGTCTTTGGAGGTGGGAGGGGCCTATCTTCAGGTGCATGTCTTTGGAGGTGGGAGGGGCCTATACCCAGGTGCATGTCTTTGGAGGTGGGAGGGGCCTATCCCCAGGTGCATGTGTTTGGAGGTGGGAGGGGCCTATCCCCAGGTGCATGTCTTTGGAGGTGGGAGGGGCCTATCCTCAGGTGCATGTATTTGGAGGTGGGAGGGGCCTATCCTCAGGTGCATGTATTTGGAGGTGGGAGGGGCCTATACCCAGCTGCATGTCTTTGGAGGTGGGAGGGGCCTATCTTCAGGTGCATGTCTTTGGAGGTGGGAGGGGCCTATCCCTAGGTGCATGTCTTTGGAGGTGGGAGGGGCCTATCTTCAGGTGCATGTCTTTGGAGGTGGGAGGGGCCTATACCCAGGTGCATGTCTTTGGAGGTGGGAGGGGCCTATTTTCAGGTGCATGTCTTTGGAAGTGGGAGGGGCCTATACCCAGGTGCATGTCTTTGGAGGTGGGAGGGGCCTATCCCCAGGTGCATGTCTTTGGAGGTGGGAGGGGCCTATCCCTAGGTGCATGTCTTTGGAGGTGGGAGGGGCCTATCCCCAGGTGCATGTCTTTGGAGGTGGGAGGGGCCTATCCCTAGGTGCATGTCTTTGGAGGTGGGAGGGGCCTATCTTCAGGTGCATGTCTTTGGAGGTGGGAGGGGCCTATACCCAGGTGCATGTCTTTGGAGGTGGGAGGGGCCTATCCCCAGGTGCATGTCTTTGGAGGTGGGAGGGGCCTATCCCTAGGTGCATGTCTTTGGAGGTGGGAGGGGCCTATCTTCAGGTGCATGTCTTTGGAGGTGGGAGGAAGCCGGAGTACCCGGAGGGAACCCACGCATTCACGGGGAGAACATGCAATATATTGTAGCGGTCCGGAAGAGTTAGTGCTGCAAGGGCTTCTGGGTGTATGTTCTGTTGTGTTACAGTGCGAATGCTCTCCCGAAATGTGTTGGTCATTCTTGTTTGGTGTGGGTTCACAGTGTGGCGCATATTTGTAACAGTGTTAAAGTTGTTTATACGGCCACCCTCAGTTTGACCTGTATGCTGTTGATCAAGTATGCCTTGCATTTACTTACATGTGTGTAGAAGCCACATATATTACGTGACTGGACCGGCACGCTGTTTGTGAGGAGGAAAAACAGACTTGACGACAGGTTTTAGGGGACGCTAAAGGCAGTGCCTTTAAGGCACACCCCCAATATTGTTGTCCGGGTGGAATTCGAGAGAATGGTTGCACCGGGAGATTTTCGGGAGGGGAAACTGAAATTCGAGAGTCTCCCGGGAAATCGGTGAATGTGGTGTTACAGCGACAACGCTGTATAACACCGGCGGGCTAGCTGTAATGTTAATTTGATATTGCCTCAAGGGCGGAATGTAATTACACGGGGGGCCAGAGTTTGACACCTATGCCCTAGCAGAAAAACAGCCCCAAAGCATGATGTTTCCACCCCCATGCTTCACAGTAGGTGTGGTGTTCTTGGGATGCAGCTCAGTATTCTTCTTCCTCCAAACACGACGAGTTGAGTTTATAGCAAAAAGTTCTATTTTGGTTTCATCTGACCACATGACATTCTCCCAACCCTCTGCTGTATCATCCATGTGCTCTCTGGCAAACTTCAGACGGGCCTGGACATGCACTGGCTTAAGCAGGGGGACACGTCTGGCACTGCAGGATTTGATTTTTTTTTGGGTTTCATCTGACCACATGACATTCTCCCAATCCTCTGCTGTATCATCCATGTATCCATTTTGGTATCAACTCAACTCCTCATGTTTGGAGGAAAAAGAATACTGAGTTGCATCCCAAGAACACCAAACCTACTGTGAAGCATGGGGGTGGAAACATCATGCTTTGGGGCTGTTTTTCTGCTAAGGACGATAGATCCATGTTAAGGAAAGAATGAATGGGGCCATGTATCGTGAGATTTAGAGCCAAAACCTCCTTCCATCAGTGAGAGCTTTGAATGGTTGACCAAATACTTATTTTCCACCATAATTTACAAATAAATTCTTTAAAATTCCTACAATGTGAATTCCTGGATTTTTTTTCCACATTCTGTCTCTCACAGTTGAAGTGTACCTATGATGAAAATGACAGACCTCCGTCATCATTTGAAGTGGGAGAACTTGCACAATCGCTGGCTGACTAAATACTTTTTTGCCCCACTGTATGTTTATTTTCTGTTTTAACATGTTCTGTCTACACTTTTGTTAAAATGTAATAATCACTTATTCTTCTCTCCTTTGATACTTGACATTAGTTTTGGAGACCTACATTTCCAATAAAAAACTTCTATACCCAAAATCAACAGAAATTTTGCAAAAACTCATTCTAAGCAACATTTTCGCAAAAAAATGCTATTTTTGCCTCTTTGAGCTGTAATTTGACCCCCTTAAAATGCTTCAAAACTCACCAAACTTGGCACACACATCAAGACTGGCCGAAATTGCGATGTAGTGAAGAAACCAAACCTTAAAACTCAAAATTGCATTCTATTGCAATTTTTTAATGAAACACAGAAAAATCTGCTCCTAGGAAGAGGAAACAGATAAAACTGCTTGTAACTTCTGGTAGGAATGTCGGACAGACATGAAACGAAAACCTCAATGTGGGTCTCACTGAGACCTACATTTTGATGATTGGCATCTTTCAGTTAAAATCAACAGGAAGTTGGCAATTACCCCTTCAAAATAAAAGTTTTGTAAAAAGCCGTCACCTTTTTCCAGACAAAACTGCTTGTAACTTCCGTTAGGAATGTCGTAGGGACATGAAACAAAAACCTCTATGTAGGTCTGACTTAGACCTACATTTCCATTAAACACTTCTATACCTAAAATTAACAGGAAGTTGACAAAAACCCCTTCAAAACAAAATTTTTGCAAAAAATGCCTTTTTTGCCTCTTTGAACTGATATTTGACCCCCTTAAAATGCTTTAAAGTGCCAGTTAAAGCTATACTATGCCAAGCGAAAGCCATTTATCAACAACATCCAGAAACGCCAATCTGTAATTTGACCCCCTTAACATGCTTCAAAACTCACCAAATTTTACACACACATCAGGACTGGTGAAAATTGCCATCCAATAAAAAAACAAACCCCAAAAATGAAAATTGTGCTCTAGCTCCCCCTAGGAAAAAAAACTGACAAAACTGCTTGTAAATTCTGTTAGGAATGTCGTAGAGTGATGAAACAAAAACTTCTATGTAGGTCTGACTAAGATCGGGACTCGGGACACGGCGGCAGCGGCCAAAGGCGGACCCGACCAACGCTGCTTGCAGCTTTAATTTTGGATGATACCACACATTTAGGTATCGCCCTGATACCAATTAGTTCCAGGATCATACATTGGTCATATTCAAAGTCCTCAAGTGTCCAGGGACATATTTACTGACTTTATAAGCATCATATAAATTGAAAAAAAAAAATGAAGATTTTGTGATGCTAAACAATATTGATGTAATCATAGTTGTATCGGCTAGAGACCCTCCTGTACTTGGTATCATTACAGTGGATGTCAGGTGTAGATCCACACGTGGCGTTTGTTTACATTGTGACGGCGGTGAGCTATTGTATCCTCCTACGGTGTGTAGTGAAGCATGTTTAGCTATTCCTCCTCCTCCAGTGATAATGATACTTGTAAGAAACATACTTTGTCTCCACGGAGGCCAGGATTAGTGATTTAGAAGTAGGTAAAACACTGTGGATGGATGTTAGCCATGTCTTAAAGCAGCTCTTCCTGAGGGTGTTTCAGTGTTATAACTTCACATTTATCTTTACTTTTTACACCAAAATGTGTCTGTTCTCCCAGAGTGTCTGTCCTGAGATGGGTAGGTTGTGAGTTTAAACCCCGGCCGAGTCATACCAAAGACTATAAAAAAAAAAAAAGGGAGCCATTTCCTCCCTGCTTGGCACTCAGCATCAAGGGTTGGAATTGGGGGTTGAATCACCAAAAATGATTCCCGGGCGTGGCCACCCCTTGCTGCTCACTGCTCCCCTCAAGAGTGATGGGTCAAATGCAGAGAATAATTTCTCCACACCTAGTGTGTGTGTGATGATCATGGGTACTTTAACTTTTTAACTTTTTTTTATTCCTCGTCCCCCAGTGAATTTTGTGAAGTGAATTATATTTATATAGCGCTTTTCTCTAGTGACTCAAAGCGCCTTACATAGTGAAACCCAATATCTATGTTACATTTAAACCGGTGTGGGTGGCACTGGGAGCAGGCGGGTAAAGTGTCTTGCCCAAGGACACAACGGCAGAGACGAGGATGGCAGAAGCGGGAATCGAACCTGCAACCCTCAAGTTGCTGACACGGCCACTCTACCAACCGAGCTATGCCGCCCCAATGATGACGATACTTGTAAGAAACTTACTTTATTTGTCGCCACGGAGGCCGGGATTAGTGATTTAGAAGTAGCTGAAACACTGCGAATGGACGTTAGCCATGTCTTAAAGCAGCTCTTCCTGAGGGCGTTTCAGTGTTTTAACTTCACCTTTATCTTGACTTTTTACACCAAAATGCGTCCGTTCTCCCTTTTCTGTCTACACACAGTGTGTGTGTGTGTGTGTGTGTGTGCGCTGGCCAACATGCTCCCTGCGAGTAAAACCAGCAATGTCTTGACGTGATGAAAGGGAACCGATACTTTTTCGAGGCGGTATAGTACCAAATATTATGGTGGTACATTACTAATACCGGTGTACCGTATAAGGACAAGCACAGGCGGTCCCATCATAATGTGTTTAATCAGCCTATCTGCCAAATCTTGAAAAAAAAAATACCACCAAATAGTTCTGCCACAAAATACTGAATGTTGCCGAGATCCATAACCAAATTGTCAAGTGACGGGAAGAAGTCTTCGAAGGTGGAGGGGCACTTGTTATTTTTGCGGACTTGTAGGGGGTGCACGTGTCCCGGTGAAAGCCCCGAGCTGGCAGGCTTGTCACCGCCGCCTCCAGTTAATTAGTTTGTGAAATGGAGTTTGGATGGAGCCCTTCCAGATCACGCAGGGACCACATTGGAAGCCGCCTCGCTCCTTTGTTCTTCTTCTTCTAAGACTCCGGCTTATTAGTGATTCCTAGAGCTCAAAAAAAGTCTGCGGGCTATAGAGCGTTTTCCGTTCGGGCTCCAGTACTCTGGAATGCCCTCCCGGTAACAGTTCGAGATGCCACCTCAGTAGAAGCATTTAAGTCTCACCTTAAAACTCATCTGTATACTCTAGCCTTTAAATAGACCTCCTTTTTAGACCAGTTGATCTGCCGCTTCTTTTCTTTCTCCTATGTCCCCCCCTCCCTTGTGGAGGGGGTCCGGTCCGATGACCATGGATGAAGTACTGACTGTCCAGAGTCGGGACCCAGGATGGACCGCTCGCCTGTATCGGTTGGGGACATCTCTACGCTGCTGATCCGCTTGAGATGGTTTCCTGTGGACGGGACTCTCGCTGCTGTCTTGGAGCCACTATGGATTGAACTTTCACAGTATCATGTTAGACCCGCTCGACATCCATTGCTTTCGGTCCCCTAGAGGGGGGGGGGGGTTGCCCACATCTGAGGTCCTCTCCAAGGTTTCTCATAGTCAGCATTGTCACTGGCGTCCCACTGGATGTGAATTCTCCCTGCCCACTGGGTGTGAGTTTTCCTTGCCCTTTTGTGGGTTCTTCCGAGGATGTTGTAGTCGTAATGATTTGTGCAGTCCTTTGAGACATTTGTGATTTGGGGCTATATAAATAAACATTGGTTGATTGATTGATTCTTCTTCTTCCCCCCCAACCGTCCGCTTGGTGGCCACGCCTCCAACCAGCTCATTACTCCCACGTAAAAGCGCGACGAGTAAGGGGGAAAAAAGGCCAAAGTGTCGGCGCCAAACAAGTTAATGCGATCTCTCCCCGTCACCCCCGCCTCCCCCCAGCCTGCATGTCAGGAGCCGCGCTCTTATTTGATTGCTTAGGAAAAGTGCGGTGATAGAGCAAACACCCGCTGAGATATGATGACAAATGGCCCCAGATCCCGGTAAATTACTTTCTGCTCAAATCGAAATTTCATTCAGTTTGCCGGCTCGCTGAGATGAAGTAATCTAAATTGTGGACTGGGAAGGAAGATAGAAAGGAAGCCGGAGCAAGCATTTCATTATCGGGGGAGGCGGGGGAGATGAGTAGAAGCAAATCTAAAGTGTTGACACCTTGATTGAAAAGGTTAACCCGCGCGCGGGATACGTCAAGCCAGTGGAAACGCAGCGGTGACGGAGCGCCCTAATGGCCGACACCGCACATTATTAGCCTGCGCGCAACCTCCGATTTATGCATCGTCATGTCGCCAGCGTATGTGACATCCGTGGAAGGATGGAGGCCACTTTTTCTGCATTGGAGGGGATCTTTCACGTATATCATTGTGAGAATGCTCCAGTGCCTCCATGGAAATGCCCCCCCCCCCCCCCCTCTGACTCAAAGAACTGCTCACCCCCAAATCCTCCACACCCCACCTGGCTAACCTCCTCCAGCCTCCGAGGACAAAGCTACGAACCCAGTCGCTGCTCACGGTCTGTGGAACGCTCTCCCTGACCACCTGAGGGCACCACAGACTGTGGATGGCTTTAAAAAAGGCTTAAAAACCCTTCTTTTAAAAAAAGAAAAAAGGTTTTTTAGATATATGCGTCTGTATCACTTTGAAGTGAAGTGAAGTGAATTATATTTATATAGTGCTTTTCTCTAGTGACTCAAAGCGCTTTACATA
This sequence comes from Nerophis ophidion, assembly GCF_033978795.1. Classification (NCBI taxonomy): domain Eukaryota; kingdom Metazoa; phylum Chordata; class Actinopteri; order Syngnathiformes; family Syngnathidae; genus Nerophis; species Nerophis ophidion. The sequence continues at coordinate 37,411,851 of NC_084636.1, read as the reverse complement.
GTGAAACCCAATATCTAAGTTACATTTAAACCAGTGTGGGTGGCACTGGGAGCAGGTGGGTAAAGTGTCTTGCCCAAGGACACAACGGCAGTGACTAGGATGGCGGAAGCGGGAATCGAACCTGCAACCCTCAAGTTGCTGGCACGGCCGCTCTACCAACCGAGCTATACCACTGTATGTATATGTATATAAATACATATACATACATATACATATATACATATACATATATAAACATATATATGTATATATATATACATATATATATATATATATATATATATACATATATATATATACTTTGAGGTTGTTTGCTCAATGTGAAGTGCTTTTTACAAATAAAATCCAAACATTCACACATACGCTATATTGCCAAAAGTATTTGGCCACCTGCCTTTTCTCACAGAAGATCTTGAAGTGCCATCCCCTGGAATTGTCCAGAATGTTTTGGGATCCTGGAGCATTCAACGTTTCTTTCACTGGAACTAAGGGGGCCAAGCCCAGCTCCTGAAAAAAAAAAACAACCAATCTGTGCAGGCCAGTCAAGTTCATCCAGACTCTGTCATTCATGTCTTTATGGACTTGGCTTTGTGCACTGGTGCACAGTCCTGTTGGAAGAGGAAGGGGCCCGCTCCAAACATACACTTTATTGTCAAAAGTATTTGGCCACCTGCTTTTATTCACATATGAAGTTGAAGTGCCATCCCATGGAATTGTCCAAAATGTTTTATGTCGTCAATATTCATAATTATTGATATTTGTATGACTTGTGGAAATCAAGGAACATGACAAAAATAATATTAAATGTTAACATTTTTATTTTAAATGTACCTTTCCTCTCGATCAATGTAAACAAATGGTGCAAAAATAAGGAATATGTAAGAAATGCTTCATAAAATGTAAGAAAATAGTGCAAAGTGAGAAAATGTAAACATTGAAACCTGAGAACAATTTTTTGCAGATTTCAATCAATCAATGTTTGTTTATAGAGCCCTAAATCACAAGTGTCTGAACTAGGGTGGTCCCAATCCGATATTTGGATCGGATCGGTCACCGATATTTGCCAAAAAATGCGTATCGGCAAGGCATGGGAAAATGCTGATCCAGATCCAGTTTTAAAAATGATCCGGTTTTCCAACGCACCGATTTAAATAACACATTCCACTCTTCTGCTGCTCCCTACGCTCCGTTCCGCATTTTCCAGCACACCTTCAACACATCCACAGGTCTGCGTTCTGTTAAGACGGCCATGAATTAAAAGTTACGGTAAAATTGTCGAGCTGTGTGGGATTATTTTACCCTACAAAACGAAAAAGATGAAGAGGTGGAGTGCAAAACATGCCACAATAAAGTCAAAAGTGGTGGTAAAGTTGTGAGACATTTTAAAGACTCTTGATAGTGAGAGGCTTTTTAGCACTCATCATTGATGAACACAGGAGCAGGCTGACACCTGCAGCATCTAGAAGTGCTCGTCTTTGTTAGAAAGAATCTCCCCATTATGCTTGGACTTCAATTGTTTGTGTGTTTTGCTTTTTTAAATAATGTTTACAGCATTATTCGTACTTTATACTGTTCACTTTTTTTTTTACTGTTTAATGATGCCATTTCTGTTTGTTATGTATAATTTTTTCTATTTTGTGTTTATCCTTGAATACCAACCATTGTGTATTATTCAAACTCACCTAATTCAGCTGGCTTGTTGTTATCAAGAGTACTAAAACCCGACATGAATCTGACAACTAAGTAGGCTAAATAACTTTAAACGTTAATACATGCTCGTAAAGGCCAGTATCGGTATCGAATCGGAAGTGCAAAATCAATATCGGTATCGGATCGGAAGTACAAAAACCTGGATCGGGACATCCCTAGTCTCAAAGGGCTGCACAAGCCACAACGGCAAGGAAAAAATCATAACCCAGTGGGATGTTTAGTGTTAGGAAATAATGTCTGTGTAACATTAATTTGCTCTGTTATTCTTATCTAACTATGGAAATGATTTTTTTTTATTGTATCAGTCGATATCGATAATTATTGATATTTTTTGTGACCTGTGGAAAATAAGGAGCAGGAGAAAAATGCATATAAATGAAAGGAAATGTCAACAAAATAGTAAAGTTAACAATAATCACTTATAAAGTAAGGAAAATGTAAGAAATGCTTCATAAAGTGTAAGAAAATAGTGCAAAGTGTGAAAATGTAAACATAGAAACCTGAGAAGAACTATTTTCTGCAGGTTTAGTGCTAGGAAATAACGGCTGTGTAACATTAATTTGCCCTCTTGTTCTTATTTCACTATGGAAAATAATTATTTTTATGCAGTAATTATTTAAATATTATGATTGTATCGTCGAGATTCATAATTATTGGGGTTTTTTTGGACCTAAGGAAAATCAGGAGCAGGAAAAAAAGATGTTGTAAATGTAACTTCCTGTGATTGTAATCCCTCAACTATCAGGGCAGAAAGGAAATGTCAACACAAGCATGTCAACAAAATAGTAAAATCACATTAAAAATCAGGAATATGTAAGAAATGCTTCATAAAGTGTAAGAAAATAGTGCAAAGTGGGAAATTGAGAACTATTTTCTGCAGGTTTAGTGGCAGCTGTGCTCTAAAGGGTGAGCGGTATTAAAGGTCTTTGTTGGGAAGGTCCTGTTTTTAAAAATGCACACTTTAGACCAGTTGATCTGCCGCTTCTTTTCTTTCTCCTATGTCCCCCCCTCCCTTGTGGAGGGGGTCCGGTCCGATGACCATGGATGAAGTAGTGACTGTCCAGAGTCGAGACCCAGGATGGACCGCTCATCGGGACCCAGGATGGACCGCTCGCCTGTATCGGTTGGGGACATCTCTACGCTGCTGATCCGCTTGAGATGGTTTCCTGTGGACGGGACTCTCGCTGCTGTCTTGGAGCCACTATGGATTGAACTTTCACAGTATCATGTTAGACCCGCTCCACATCCATTGCTTTCGGTCCCCTAGAGGGGGGGTTGCCCACATCTGAGGTCCTCTCCAAGGTTTCTCATAGTCAGCATTGTCACTGGCGTCCCACTGGATGTGAATTCTCCCTGCCCACTGGGTGTGAGTTTTCCTTGCCCTTTTGTGGGTTCTTCCGAGGATGTTGTAGTCGTAATGATTTGTGCAGTCCTTTGAGACATTTGTGATTTGGGGCTATATAAATAAACATTGATTGATTGATTGACTTTCATGTTAGTCTCCAAAAGTGAACAATGACATCAGAAAAAAGTCAGAGGGGTGTGAATATATTCTAGCAACAATGCTACGTCTCTTATTCTCTGGCAGACAAGGCAGATGCAAAGTCGTAACGGCGAGCTGCGTTCACAGGCAGTCCCATTATCATGTGTTTATGAGCCAGGGGCGACCATGTAGTGCCACACCTGCACCAACATGGAGGCACCGTGAGTCACGCAACGCCTCCTTTTCTCTTTTCTAGATTATTTGGGAACAGCGGCGCGTGCAGCGCGTGCGGTCAGTCCATCCCTGCCAGCGAGCTGGTGATGCGGGCGCAGGGCAACGTCTACCATCTCAAGGTAGGCACACATGCAGGACACACTGGCAGAGATAACAGTCTATGCCAGCCTCACATCTGCATCATTCATCACACAAATGTGAGTCAAACGCTACAAGTCAAACAAATACGTGGAGTACTTATAGATGGGGGAGGGGCCTACTGTACTTGATTCAAACCTAAATGGGGACATTTTATAAGATAACAAAAGAGGATGAACGACCACAGAGCTGCTGCCGCCTCAGTGGCGCCATTTTTACATACAGCTACAAAGTAAAACGCAATTTAAACGAACAATTTTGTTCATTTTAGAGTCACCAAAAGCTTACTAAAATAATCACCACTTTTTTGATGAAGGCTATCAAGAGCAGGGGGCCATTTTTTCCTAGCTCATTTTTGTTAGCATTTTAATATAGGCCAGTATCGGTATCAAACGCTACAAGTGAAAACAAATACGTGGAGTACTTATAGATGGGGGAGGAGCCTGCAGTACTTGATTCAAACCTAAATGGGGACATTTTATAAGATAACAAAAGAGGATGAATGACCGCAGAGCTGCTGCCGCCTCAGTGGCGCCATTTTTACATACAGCTACAAAGTAAAACGCAATTTAAACGAACAATTTTGTTAATTTTAGAGTCATCAAAAGCTTACTAAAGTAATCACCACTTTTTTGACGAAGGCAATCAAGAGCAGGGGGCCATTTTTTCCTAGCTAATTTTTGTTAGCATTTTAATATAGGCCAGTATCGGTATCAAACGCTACAAGTGGAAACAAATACGTGGAGTACTTATAGATGGGGGAGGGGCCTGCAGTACTTGATTCAAAGCTAAATGGGCACATTTTATAAGATCACAAAGGAGGATGAACGACTACAGAGCTGCTGCCGCCTCAGTGGCGCCATTTTTACATACAGCTACAAAGTAAAACGCAATTTAAACGAACAATTTTGTTCATTTTTAGAGTCATCAAAAGCTTACTAAAATAATCACCACTTTTTTGATGAAGGCTATCAAGAGCAGGGGGCCATTTTTTCCTAGCTCATTTTTGTTAGCATTTTAATATAGGCCAGTATCGGTATCAAACGCTACAAGTGGAAACAAATACGTGGAGTACTTATAGATGGGGGAGGGGCCTGCAGTACTTGATTCAAACCTAAATGGGGACATTTTATAAGATCACAAAGGAGGATGAATGACCACAGAGCTGCTGCCGCCTCAGTGGCGCGATAGGCATTTTTACATACAGCTACAAAGTAAAACGCAATTTAAACGAACAATTTTGTTCATTTTTAGAGTCACCAAAAGCTTACTAAAATAATCACTACTTTTTTGATGAAGGCTATCAAGAGCAGGGGGCCATTTTTTCCTAGCTCATTTTTGTTAGCATTTTAATATAGGCCAGTATCGGTATCAAACGCTACAAGTGGAAACAAATACGTGGAGTACCTATAGATGGGGGAGGGGCCTACAGTACTTGATTCAAACCTAAATGGGGACATTTTATAAGATCACAAAGGAGGATGAACGACCACAGAGCTGCTGCCGCTTCAGCGGCGCCATTTTTACATACAGCTACAAAGTAAAACGCATTTTAAACGAACAATTTTGTTCATTTTAGAGTCACCAACAGCTTACTAAAATAATCATCGCTTTTTTGATGAAGGCTATCAAGAGCAGGGGGCCATTTTTTCCTAGCTCATTTTTGTTAGCATTTTAATATAGGCCAGTATCGGTATCAAACGCTACAAGTGGAAACAAATACGTGGAGTACTTATGGATGGGGGAGGGGCCTGCAGTACTTGATTCAAACCTAAATGGGGACATTTTATAAGATCACAAAGGAGGATGAATGACCACAGAGCTGCTGCCGCTTCAGTGGCGCCATTTTTACATACAGCTACAAAGCAAAACGCAATTTAAACTAACAATTTTGTTCATTTTAGAGTCATCAAAAGCTTACTAAAGTATTCACCACTTTTTTGATGAAGGCAATCAAGAGCAGGGGGCCATTTACCTAGCTCATTTTTGTTAGCATTTTAATATTAGCATGATAGCTTTTTTGGGGCTAATTTTGCAGGTATACACCTCAGCGTTAAATTTTGGCTTCCTGTTAACATTAATAGGCTAGATTTTTTTTAAAGGAAATTGTGTAAATATACAACGGCGTCATATTTTGATGTATGCTAAGATTAACACGCTAGTTTTTTTTTAGCTAATATTGCAGGTATACAACAGCGTTAAATTATGCCTACCCTTTGACATTTTAACATTAATAAGCTAGTTTTTTTAATGAGTTGTTTAAGTATACACCATTTGTCATATTTTGATGTATGCTAATATTAGCATGCTAGGTTTTTTTTAGCTAATTTTGCAGGTATACACCAGCGTTAAATTTTGCCTACCAGTTAACATTAATAGGTTAGTTTTTTTTAAGTGAATTGTGTAAGTATACACCAGGGTCATATTTTGATGCATGCTAACATTAGCATGCTAGTTTTTCTTAGCTAATTTTGCAGGTATACACCTCAGTGTTAAATTTTGGCTTCCTGTTAACATTAATAGACTAGATTTTTTAAAGAAAATTGTTTAAATATACAACGGCGTCATATTTTGATGTATACTAAGATTAACATGCTAGTTTTTTTTAGCTAATATTGCAGGTATACAACAGCGTTAAATTATGCCTACCCTTTGACATTTTAACATTAATAGGCTAGTTTTTTTAATGAGTTGTGTAAGTATACACCATTTGTCATATTTTGATGTATGCTAACATTAGCATGCTAGGTTTTTTTTTTAGCTAATTTTGCAGGTATACACCAGCGTTAAATATTGCCTACCAGTTAACATTAATAGGTTAGTTTTTTTTAAGTGAATTGTGTAAGTATACACCAGGGTCATATTTTGATGTATGCTAACATTAGCATGCTAGGTTTTTTTTTTAGCTAATTTTGCAGGTATACACCAGCGTTAAATTTTGCCTACCAGTTAACATTAATAGGTTAGTTTTTTTTAAGTGAATTGCGTAAGTATACACCAGGGTCATATTTTGACGCATGCTAACATTAGCATGCTAGTTTTTCTTAGCTAATTTTGCAGGTATACACCTCAGCGTTAAATTTTGGCTTCCTGTTAACATTAATAGGCTAGATTTTTTTAAAGGAAATTGTGTAAATATACAACGGCGTCATATTTTGATGTATGCTAAGATTAACATGCTAGTTTTTTTTAGCTAATATTGCAGGTATACAACAACGTTAAATTATGCCTACCCTTTGACATGTTAACATTAATAGGCTAGTTTTTTTAATGAGTTGTTTAAGTATACACCATTTGTCATATTTTGATGTATGCTAACATTAGCATGCTAGGTTTGTTTTTTTAGCTAATTTTGCAGGTATACACCAGCGTTAAATTTTGCCTACCAGTTAACATTAATAGGTTATTTTTTTTTTAAGTGAATTGTGTAAGTATACACCAGGGTCATATTTTGATGCATGCTAACATTAGCATGCTAGTTTTTCTTAGCTAATTTTGCAGGTATACACCTCAGCGTTAAATTTTGGCTTCCTGTTAACATTAATAGGCTAGATTTTTTTAAAGGAAATTGTGTAAATATACAACGGCGTCATATTTTGATGTATGCTAAGATTAACATGCTAGTTTTTTTTAGCTAATATTGCAGGTATACAACAGCGTTAAATTATGCCTACCCTTTGACATTTTAACATTAATAAGCTAGTTTTTTTAATGAGTTGTTTAAGTATACACCATTTGTCATATTTTGATGTATGCTAACATTAGCATGCTAGGTTTTTTTTTTAGCTAATTTTGCAGGTATACACCAGCGTTAAATTTTGCCTACCAGTTAACATTAATAGGTTAGTTTTTTTTTAAGTGACTTGTGTAAGTATACACCAGGGTCATATTTTGATGCATGCTAACATTAGCATGCTAGTTTTTCTTAGCTAATTTTGCAGGTATACACCTAAGTGTTAAATTTTGGCTTCCTGTTAACATTAATAGGCTAGATTTTTTTAAAGGAAATTGTGTAAATATACAACGGCGTCATATTTTGATGTATGCTAAGATTAACATGCTAGTTTTTTTTAGCTAATATTGCAGGTATACAACAGCGTTAAATTATGCCTACCCTTTGACATTTTAACATTAATAGGCTAGTTTTTTTAATGAGTTGTGTAAGTATACACTATTTGTCATATTTTGATGTATGCTAACATTAGCATACTAGGTTTTTTTTTTTAGCTAATTTTGCAGGTATACACCAGCGTTAAATTTTGCCTACCAGTTAACATTAATAGGTTAGTTTTTTTTAAGTGAATTGTTTAAGTATACACCAGGGTCATATTTTGATGCATGCTAACATTAGCATGCTAGTTTTTCTTAGCTAATTTTGCAGGTATACACCAGCGTTAAATATTGTCTACCAGATGCCATGTTAACTTTAATAGGCTACTTTGTTTAATGAATTGTGTAAGTATACACCAGGGTCACATTTTGATGCATGCTAATATTAGCATGCTAGTTTCTTTTAGCTAATTTTGCAGGTATACACCAGCATTAAATTTTGCCTACCAGTTACCATGTTAACATTAATAGGATAGTTTCTTTTAAAGCGAATTGTCTTAAGTATACACCAGGGTCATATTTTGATGTATGCTAACATTAGCATGCTAGTTTTTTTTTTTAGCTAATATTGTAGGTATACACCAGCGTTAACTTGGTAACTGGTAGGCATAATTTAACATTAATAGGCTAGTTTTTTTTAAAGCAAATTGTGTAAATATACACCAGCGTCATATTTTGGTATTTGATATATGCTAACTTTAGCGTGCTAGTTTTTTGAGGGTTTTGGCTAATTTTACAGGTATACACCTCAGTGTCATATATTTTGGTATTTGACAAATAGTACCTGATAGCATGTCACTGTTAGTAGGTTAGCTTTTTTAAACAAAATTTACACCAGAGGATAATTTTGGTACTTGTTGTATGCTAACACTACAATGCTAGCATTTTAACACATTTTCAGGCATGCAATATAGAGTAAAAAATGTTGGTACCTGACTCATGCTTCAGTTAGTATTTTAGCATGCTAGCCTATTTAACTAATTTTTCAGGTATACACCGCAGTTTCATATAATTTTTTACTCGACAAAATGGTACCTGTTAGCATGCTACGTTTAGTAGGCTAGTTATTTTTTTAGCTTAATTTATAGTTGTACGCCAGAGTCATATTTTGGTACTTGATGTATGCTAACACTACAATGCTAGCATTTTCAACACATTTTTTAGGCATACTTTGTGGAGTAAAATGTTTTTGTACATGATGCATGCTACAGTTAGTGTTTTAGCATGCTAGCCTTTATAGCTAATTTTTCAGGTATACACTGCAGTTTCATATAAGTTTTTACTCGACAAAATGGTACCTGTTAGCATGCTACTTTTAGTAGGCAAGTTATTTTTTAGCTTAATTTATAGTTGTACGCCAGAGTCATATTTTGGTACTTGATGTATGCTAACACTACAATGCTAGCATTTTCAACACATTTTTTAGGCATACATTGTGGAGTAAAATGTTTTTGTACATGATGCATGCTACAGTTAGTGTTTTAGCATGCTAGCCTTTATAGCTAATTTTTCAGGTATACACTGCAGTTTCATATAATTTTTTACTCGACAAAATGGTACCTGTTAGCATGCTACGTTTAGTAGGCTAGTTATTTTTTTAGCTTAATTTATAGTTGTACGCCAGAGTCATATTTTGGTACTTGATGTATGCTAACACTACAATGCTAGCATTTTCAACACATTTTTTAGGCATACTTTGTGGAGTAAAATGTTTTTGTACATGATGCATGCTACAGTTAGTGTTTTAGCATGCTAGCCTTTATAGCTAATTTTTCAGGTATACACCGCAGTTTCATATAATTTTTTACTCGACAAAATGGTACCTGTTAGCATGCTACGTTTAGTAGGCTAGTTATTTTTTTAGCTTAATTCATAGTTGTACACCAGAGTCATATTTTGGTACTTGATGTATGCTAACACTACAATGCTAGCATTTTCAACACATTTTTTAGGCATACTTTGTGGAGTAAAATGTTTTTGTACATGATGCATGCTACAGTTAGTGTTTAACATGCTAGCCTTTATAGCTAATTTTTCAGGTATACACTGCAGTTTCATATAAGTTTTTACTCGACAAAATGGTACCTGTTAGCATGCTACGTTTAGTAGGCTAGTTATTTTTTTAGCTTAATTTATAGTTGTACGCCAGAGTCATATTTTGGTACTTGATGTATGCTAGCATTTTCAACACATTTTTTAGGCATACTTTGTGGAGTAAAATGTTTTTGTACACGATGCATGCTACAGTTAGTGTTTTAGCATGCTAGCCTTTATAGCTAATTTTTCAGGTATACACCGCAGTTTCATTTAATTTTTTACTCGACAAAATGGTACCTGTTAGCATGCTACGTTTAGTAGGCTAGTTATTTTTTTAGCTTAATTCATAGTTGTACACCAGAGTCATATTTTGGTACTTGATGTATGCTAACACTACAATGCTAGCATTTTCAACACATTTTTTAGGCATACTTTGTGGAGTAAAATGTTTTTGTACATGATGCATGCTACAGTTAGTGTTTTAGCATGCTAGCCTTTATAGCTAATTTTGCAAATATACACAGCAGTTTCATGTTTTTGTTAGCACAGTACTGTTAGCACCTTAGCTTTTTTTTTAGCCAATTGTGCTCATATTTTTTGTTACTTGACGCTCTTTGGCTAGCGTGCTAACTGTCCCAATTTCAGTGTTGGCTTTGGCTTTTCAGCAATTTGGGGCGGCATAGCTCGGTTGGTAGAGTGGCCGTGCCAGCAACTTGAGGGTTGCAGGTTCGATTCCCGCTTCCGCCATCCTAGTCACTGCCGTTGTGTCCTTGGGCAAGACACTTTACCCACCTGCTCCCAGTGCCACCCACACTGCTTTAAATGTAACTTAGATATTGGGTTTCACTATGTAAAGCGCTTTGAGTCACTAGAGAAAAGCGCTATATAAATATAATTCACTTCACTACCCAAAATTTCTACCCAAATTGCATTTTTAGTTCAACAAAAATAATCTCTATATTGTGCTAGTTTTGAAGGTGAAAACTACCAAAACTGCAGATTGGAGTGTGTAGGTCTGATCGCAAAAAAATAAAAAAAAAAGTTGCTAGTTTGATACCTTTGCAGTAAAACTGGTACTTATAAAACATACATACACAAAATGTGTCAACCTTAGATGGATTATTTGGAGTAAACTCCTCAATGATGTCGGGTTGATGTAAAAAGTCCGGCGTGAAGGTGACCCGTTCAGGCAAAACCCTCCTGAGCCGCTAACGGGGTTAATGAGCGCTCGTTAGTCAAGCTAGCACAGAGTTGGCTTCCAGGTGTGTTCCTAATTCTCACTCCCCGTTCCAGTGTTTCACGTGTTCCACGTGCCGGAACCGGCTGGTGCCGGGGGACCGGTTCCACTACATCAACGGCAGCCTGTTCTGCGAGCACGACCGACCCGCGGCGCTCATCAACGGCCATTTGACTTCCCTGCAGACCAACCCGCTACTGCCCGACCAGAAGGTGAGACGCCACAAAATGTCCCCCCTGTTCCGTGTCAACAACCCCCGCCGTGAATGGAGGGATGAAGTCCACCCGGCGGGACATGTCTGCTTGTGATGTTGCCACCAAATCTCCATCTCTGTGATGAATCGGGTACCGTTTTGGCAACCACCAAGTCCCCCCTGGTCCTACCAGGCACCGGTTCACGTAAAACCCCAACAGTGCCACGATTGATGCCTCGCTTTTCGCATTTTGGCACTTGGCGATCACTCCAGCAGCACTGAGAGTAAACTTAGCCAAACTCCCTTTCGGTAATGTTTTTTTTTTTTTTCAACAATGCATTAGCTTAATGCTAATATGCATGGATTTTGCTGTTGGAATGCTACTGATTAGCATTAGTGATTTTACATGGCGATTGCAACACCTCCTAATGTGTCAATTTTGGTTGTAAACTGTAAGGAGGTTCATTAACCCTACTTTCCAGATATAAAGGGCACCCACTACGCTTCAGGAGAATTTTTTTTTTACCTTTTAAGCCGCAGATATTGCTGGTCAAGACTTGTGGAAGTGCCCCGCATGGTGGGATCCACACTCCCAATTAATGGCTGAAACAAGAAGGACTTCCTGTTCTCTGCAGGCGGTGTTAAGGAGCTGGGTTACAACGTCTAAACACTAAGCGCTGAATTGTTTTGTGGCGGTCCAAATATACTCCCCAATATATTTGTAGATGAACATATGGGGCCGGCGGACAACTAATAATAGTAATTAGTAATAATAATATTAATTATGATAATTATTATTATTATTATTATAGATTTTATTTGTAAAAAGCACTTTCCATTGAGCAAACAACCTCAACGTGCTACAGTGTATTAAAAAAATAGATATAAAGATAAAAATAAAAACTACAACTAGCACGCATATATCTAAAAAAGGACTTTTTTTTTCAAAAGAAGGGTTTTTAAGCCTTTTTACAAAAAAACAGTCTGTGGTGCCATCAGGTGGTCAGGGAGAGCATTCCACAATTCTATCATATCAATCAATATCAATAATTATTCATATTTTTTATGACTTAAGGAGCAGGGAAGAATTATTTAAAATGTATTTTTTATTTGAAATGTATTCTTATTATAATCACTCAGCGATCAAGGCAGAAAGGAAATGTCAACAGAAGCATGGAAAATAATGTCAACAAAATATTAAAATCACATTGAACACCTAACAAGATCTTGAAAATAAGGAATATGTAAGAAATGCTTGATAAAGTGTAAGAAAATAGTGCAAAATGTAAACATAGAAACCTGAGAAGAACTATTTTGTGCAGGTTTAGTGCTAGGAAATAACAGCTGTGTAACATTAATTTGCCCTGTTCTTATTTCACTATGGAAAGGAATTTTTGTCATGCAGTAATTGCAGTAATCGGTCAATATTGATAATTATTGGTATTTTTTGATCTATGGAAAATCAGGAGCAAGGAAAAAGTATTTTATTGTAAATGTAACTTCCTGTGATTATAATCCCTCAACTATCAAGGCAGAAAGGAAATGTCAACACAAACATGAAAACAATGTCAACAAAATAGTAAAATCATGTTAAACACCTAACAAGAATCTCTTAAAAATAAGGAATATGTAAGAAATGCTTCAAAAAGTGTAAGAAAATAGTGCAAAGTGTGAAAATGTAAACAAAGAAACCTGAGAAGAACTATTTTCTGCAGGTTTAGTGACAGGAAGTCACCAAACAATAACACCTTTTCAGTGTAACATGATGTCATACCATTTGTTGAATACGAAACAAAACAAATGAGGCAAGTTTGGTGAGATTTGGACATGATTGGGAGTGTTTATGAGTTGTAAAATTGTAGGAAATGAATAAGTGTGAGCACTGGAAGTGGGTGTAGCACGCATAAATGGGGTTAATTATTTTTTAATGTATTTCTACTCTTTTTGTATGTGTTTATCACTTTTCTTTAAAAGTCTAACCAGGTACGAGGGTTGCAAAATGAGCCTTTGTGTGGCCAGGAGTCTTATGTACTCTGACAAGGATGACGAATGGCAGGGGGCGGCGACCCGAAATGTTAAAAGAGCTATGTTGGACCACAAATACACAAAAGTAAATAAAAGTCTTATATAAGTGTTATAATGAAGGCAACACATGACGTAAGTGTCTATATTAGCCTACTATCAAAATGGCTTTAAAAGTCTTATATAAGTGTTATAATGAAGGCAACACATGTTGTAAGTGTCTATATTAGCCTACTATCAAAATGACTTTAAAAGTCTTATATAAGTGTTATAATGAAGGCAACACATGATGTAAGTGTCTATATTAGCCTACTATCAAAATGACATTGAGTTTAAAATCTTTGTTGACAGAAATTTTGAAATGTAATATTTATTCTACACATTTTTACAACATTGTAAAACATTAATAAAACTTCTCCAAAGGTTGAGATAACTCCTGTAAATGACTGTCTTAGAATGGCCAGAGGTGTAGATGTGTGTCCAAGTTAAAGGAAAGGTCAGCCTGTCTTCCTCTAATGGATTTACTACAATCTTTACAAGCTGGGTAACGTTTGCTGTGGTCTGGAACAACATGGCACACAAACAACAATCAGAAATGCAGCCAATTTTACATACAGATAATGTGTCATGAAACATGGAAAAATAAAGTAAATACACATTAATAAAAGAAGTTAAAAGAGTTCAAATATAACTAAAAAGGAGGCGTAACAATGTAATATGTGCATACAGCTAGCCTAAATAGCATGTTAGCATTGATTAGCTTGCAGTCATGCACTGGCCAAATATGCCTGATTAGCACACCAACAAGTCAATAACATCAACAAAGCGCACCGTTGTGCATTCACTCAGCATAAAATGTTTGGTGGACAAAAAGAGACCAAGCATCGGAAAAGTGTGTGCGTGTAAACAAACTGTTGAGTCACAGTCCACACAATGGTGAGTTCATGGCCCGCTGAAATGAGTAGGACAAAACGGCACTAGCCAGTCAGTGAAGCATAAACAAAGGGCTTTCTAACATTTAGGACTGTTTGTGTCGTGTTTGTCCTCCTACAGCTGGGGGGTCCAAACTTTTTCCACTGAGGGCCACACATGGAAAAATTAAAGCATGCGGGGGCCATTTTGATATTTTTCATTTTTAAACCATAACAAAATATATGGATTTTTAAAATGTATTTTACCTTTAGGGGTCCCAGGGACCATAAAGGGTCTCAGTTAATAACATTTTAAAAATAAGTCAAATATGTATTATTATTTTTTATTTAACGCTTTAAGTAAATCTCAATATCCACTTAAAAAAAAGAAAGAAAAAAAAGGTTTTATGGCATTTCTGTCAAAAACTGAAATATGCAGTATTTATTGATTAGAGCCCTAAAAGATCAATAATGCAGGACACCATTGATTTTAATTATTTTATATTTTTCAGTAATCACAGTGAAAAGATAAATAAAATACCACTAACTATTTGGAATTGAAAAGGTGCCCCACTCAGAAAGTGAAACATTTTTATTAGGGTTGTTTTTTTTTAACTTTAAACACTTAAGTTACAAGATCAACTTCAGATATATCCGTCAAGTTTACGTTCAAACTATTATTTTGCTCTTTTTTTTTTCAAAGAAAACTTTTTATATGGCAACTAAACAATATATGCAATATTTACCACATAAAACATTTTAAACTGAAATATTTAAACTAATTGGAGCTTTGAAAATAATTCTTTATAACATGGATTTTTTTGTCTATTTTTTTTTTTGTCGAGCAATGGCTAAAAAATTAATAATTGATTGATTGAAACTTTTCAATTGTTTTAATAGCAAACATCCAGTTTATTAGTGATCCCCAGAGCCCTAAAGAAGTCTGCGGGCTATAGGGTGGGGCGGTTTAGCTCGGTTGGTAGAGTGGCCGTGCCAGCAACTTGAGGGTTGCAGGTTCGATTCCCGCTTCCGCCATCCTAGTCACTGCCGTTGTGTCCTTGGGCAAAACACTTTACCCACCTGCTCCCAGTGCCACCCACACTGGTTTGAATGTAACTTAGATATTGGGTTTCACTATGTAAAGCGCTTTGAGTCACTAGAGAAAAAGCGCTATATAAAATATAATTCACTTTACTTTATTATTAGATTGCACAGTACAGTACATATTCCGTACAATTGACCGCTAAATGGTAACACCCCAATAAGTTTTTCAACTTGTTTAAGTCGGGGTCCACGTTAATCAATTCCTGGCAAAGATGGTTTTTACATAGTAAAATAAAGACAAAAGGAAAAAAAAAACAGCCTGCATGGCAGCTTTGTGTCAACATTGCAACTTTTTCTCGTTAGATTTCACCTCATTTCAATTTTTTTAATGTTATTTTTTTATTTTTGCAATAGCATTTCCGGAATGTGTAAGCAATTAGTGGCGGGCCGCAAATGGCCCCCGTGCCGCACTTTGGACACCCCTGTCCTACAGAAACCATATTACAACAAAAAAACATATATTTTTTTTCCATTTTCATCCATCCATCCATCCATTTTCTACCGCTTATTCCCTGTCGGGGTCGCGGGGGGCGCTGGCGCCTATCTCAGCTACAATCGGGCGGAAGGCAGGGTACACCCTGGACAAGTCGCCACCTCATGGCAGGGCCAACACAGATAGACAGACAACATTCACACACTAGGGACCATTTAGTGTTGCCAATCAACCTATCCCCAGGTGCAGGTCTTTGGAGGTGGGAGGGGCCTATCCCCAGGTGCATGTCTTTGGAGGTGGGAGGGGCCTATCCCCAGGTGCATGTCTTTGGAGGTGGGAGGGGCCTATCCCCAGGTGCATGTCTTTGGAGGTGGGAGGGGCCTATCCCCAGGTGCATGTCTTTGGAGGTGGGAGGGGCCTATCACCAGGTGCATGTCTTTGGAGGTGGGAGGGGCCTATCACCAGGTGCATGTCTTTGGAGGTGGGAGGGGCCTATCCCCAGGTGCATGTCTTTGGAGGTGGGAGGGGCCTATCCCCAGGTGCATGTCTTTGGAGGTGGGAGGGGCCTATCCCCAGGTGCATGTCTTTGGAGGTGGGAGGGGCCTATCCCCAGGTGCATGTCTTTGGAAGTGGGAGGAAGCCGGAGTACCCGGAGGGAACCCACGCATTCACGGGGAGAACATGCAAACTCCACACAGAAAGATCCCGAGCCTGGATTTGAACCCAGGACTGCAGGAACTTCGTATTGTGAGGCAGACGTACTAACCCCTCTGCCACCCATACATTTTTGAAAACGCTCCATAGAGCCACCAAGGTGGGTTGCTGCCCCCCACCTATGGGCAGCAATGTGTCATTGCACCATCCCTGGCTAATAACAAAACATTATGGCCGCAAGGTTCAAAGCGTTGGGAAAAGAAGTAGCGGCTCATAGTGGGCGAAATAGGGTGATCCAAATTGTGATTATTATTTCAGCAATGATGGTATTTGCGGGCGGCGTCTGTTAGCACGCTGCTACGTGTTAATTAGCGGCGAGGCCTCCCCCCAGGGGTCGCAGCGTGAGAAGAAAGGCGGCGGCGTCGCGTCTGCAGCAAATAACGGCGAGGCGGCTGTTTATTTAACGCGTGTGTGTGCTGTAATTAAAAATACACAGGTTGCACTTTAGCATGAATAATGCAGCAGGTCCCACTAGAAGTGATGTACACACATCAATAAAAAATGAGTGCGGCTGCTCGCCACCACTCAGACTTTTCAAATCAAGCCCGCTTTCAATTTGCAGGCCCTAGGAGCTGACTTGTTAAGGGCACAGGGTCTAGAGGCCAGTCCAGGTGAGGTCAGCACACCTCCACCTGTGTTAGGCTCCTGTAGCGGCGTGGAGGTGGGATCAGGCCACGCCCCCCCCATCCCCACTCTGGGTTACATGCCACAGACGACTATTAGCGGGCACTTCCGTCTGGCCCCCGACCGCAGAGGAAGAAAAGCTGCGTTGGCGCGGAGGTTGAACGTGACGGGATGCACACCTGGTTGCATATCTGCCACGCCCAGCGGCCATGTTGGCGCTGGAAAATGTAGGAGGGGGCCCCTTAAAATAGTCTCTCTACTACACTGCTGCCATAAGGACAATGTTTACTAACATTATTTATCTTATTGTTCCATACATCCATCCATTTACTACCGCTTGTCCCTTTCCGGGTGGTGGGGAGTGCTGGAGCCTATCCCAGCTCCATTCGAAGGTGGACAAGTCACCACCTCATCACAGGGCCAACACACATAGACAAAATCCAGTCAGTGTGTATTATGTGTGTGTGTGTATACCAGTCAGTGTGTATTGTGTTTGTATACCAGTCAGTGTGTATTATGTGTGTGTATTGTGTGTGTGTGTATACCAGTCAGTGTGTACTATGTGTGTATACCAGTCAGTGTGTATTGTGTGTGTGTGTGTGTATATACCGGTCAGTGTGTATACCAGTCAGTGTGTATTATGTGTGTGTATACCAGTCAGTGTGTATTATGTGTGTGTATACCAATCAGTGTGTACTGTGCGTGTATACAAGTCAGTGTGTATTGTGTGTGTGTATACCAGTCAGTGTGTATACCAGTCAGTGTGTATTATGTGTGTATACCAGTCAATGTGTATTGTGTGTGTGTATACCAGTCAGTGTGTATACCAGTCAGTGTGTATTATGTGTGTATACCAGTCAATGTGTATTGTGTGTGTGTATACCAGTCAGTGTGTATACCAATCAGTGTGTATTATGTGTGTATACAAGTCAGTGTGTATTGTGTGTGTGTATACCAGTCAGTGTGTATACCAGTCAGTGTGTATTATGTGTGTATACCAGTCAATGTGTACTGTGCATGTATACCAGTCAGTGTGTGTGTTGTATGTGTATACCAGTCAGTGTGTGTGTTGTATGTGTATACCGGTCAGTGTGTGTGTGTTGTATGTGTATATCGGTCGGTGTGTATTGTGTGTGTGAATACCAGTCAGTGTGTGTATACCGGTCAGTATGTATGATATGTGTGTATACCAGTCAGTGTGTATTATGTGTGTGTATACCAGTCAGTGTGTACTGTGCGTGTATACAAGTCAGTATGTATTATGTGTGTATACAAGTCAATGTGTATTGTGTGTGTGTATACCAGTCAGTGTGTATACCAGTCAGTGTGTATTATGTGTGTATACCAGTCAGTATGTATTGTGTGTGTATACCAGTCAATGTGTACTGTGCATGTATACCAGTCAGTGTGTATTATGTGTGTATACCAGTCAGTGTGTATTATGTGTGTATACCAGTCAATGTGTACTGTGCATGTATACCAGTCAGTGTGTGTGTTGTATGTGTATACCGGTCAGTGTGTGTGTGTTGTATGTGTATATTGGTCAGTGTGTATTGTGTGTGTGTATACCAGTCAGTGTGTGTATACCAGTCAGTATGTATGATATGTGTGTATACCAGTCAGTGTGTATTATGTGTGTGTATACCAGTCAGTATGTATTATGTGTGTATACAAGTCAGTGTGTATTGTGTGTGTATACCAGTCAGTGTGTATACCAGTCAGTGTGTATTATGTGTGTGTATACCAGTCAGTATGTATTATGTGTGTGTATAACAGTCGGTGTGTATTATGTGTGTGTATACCAGTCAGTATGTATTATGTGTGTATACCAGTCAGTGTGTATTATGTGTGTGTATACCAGTCAGTATGTATTATGTGTGTATACAAGTCAGTGTGTATACCAGTCAGTGTGTATTATGTGTGTGTATACCAGCCAGTATGTATTATGTGTGTATACCAGTCAGTGTGTATTATGTGTGTGTATACCGGTCAGTATGTATTATGTGTGTATACCAGTCAGTATGTATTATGTGTGTATACCAGTCAGTGTGTATTATGTGTGTATACCAGTCAGTATGTATTGTGTGTGTATACCAGTCAGTGTGTATTATGTGTGTATACGAGTCAGTGTGTGTGTTGTATGTGTATACCGGTCAGTGTGTGTGTGTTGTATGTGTATATCGGTCAGTGTGTATTGTGTGTGTGTATACCAGTCAGTATGTATGATGTATGTATACTAGTCAGTGTGTACTGTGTGTGTATACCGGTCAGTGTGTGTGTGTTGTATGTGTATACCGGTCAGTGTGTATTGTGTGTGTGTATACCAGTCAGTGTGTGGTGTGTGTGTGTGTGTATACCAGTCAGTGTGTGTGTACCAGTCAGTAGGTATGATGTCTGTATACTAGTCAGTGTGTACTGTGTGTGTATACCAGTCAGTGTGTACTGTGCATGTATACCAGTCAGTGTGTGTGTTGTATGTGTATACCAGTCAGTGTGTGGTGTGTGTGTATACCAGTCAGTGTGTGGTGTGTGTGTATACCAGTCAGTGTGTGTATACCAGTCAGTATGTATGATGTCTGTATACTAGTCAGTGTGTACTGTGTGTATACCAGTCAATGTGTGCTGTGTGTGTATACCAGTCTGTGTGTGTGTGTTTGTGTGTGTGTGTGTGTGTGTGTGTGTGTGTGTGTGTGTGTGTGTGTGTGTGTGTGTGTGTGTGTGTGTGCGTGTATACCAGTCAGTGTGTGTTGTATGTGTGTATACCAGTCAGTGTGTATTTTGTGTGTATACCAGTCAGTATTTATAGTTAGAACATAGGACAAACAAATGACTGTTATAAAATATGTTAATTACATGTTAATAACATAAGAAACATACACGGTTAATAAGTCAAGCTGTAATATTCAAACCAACAAGTTTGGCAAAAATGACTTCTGTTTTGTTGGATCAGCCGTTTTACTGCCGTGTTACAGACAGAAAAAAAGAAATGTCAAACATTTACAGAATATTTTGTGCTGGTGTATATGTGCAACTTACTGTCTGATGTATGTACATCCATGATGTCGTACACAACAACACAACTGATGACATGTGTGTATGATTGTTTGCACATTGATGTTAGATAAATGATGTCGTTCACCACAACTCAACATATGACGTGATGATAGATAAACAATGTCGTTCACAACCACACACCAGATGACGTGATGATAGATAAATGTCGTTCACAACAACACAACAGATGACATGTGATGTTAAATAAGTGATGTCGTTCACAACAATACAGCAGATGACGTGTGTGTATGATTGTTTGCACATTGATGTTAGATAAATGATGTCGTTCACCACAACACAACATATGACGTGATGATAGATAAACAATGTCGTTCTCAACAACACAACAGATGACATGTGATGTTAAATAAGTGATGTCGTTCACAACAACAACAGATGACGTGTTGTGTGTGTGTATGATTGTTTGTACATTGATGTTAGATAAATGATGTCGTTCACAACCATACAACAGATGACATGTGATGTTTGATAAATGATGTTGTTCACAACTACGCAACAGATGAAATGTGATGTTAGATAAATAATGTCGTTCATAATGACACAACCGATGACATGTGATGATTGATAAATGATGTTGTTCACAACCACACAACAGATGACATGTGATGATAGATAAATGATGTTGTTCACAACCACACACCAGATGACGTGATGATAGATAAATGATGTCGTTCACAACAGATGACATGTGATGTTAGATAAATGATGTCGTTCACAACCACACAACAGATGACATGTGATGATGGATAAATGATGTCGTTCACAACCACACAACAGATGACATGTGATGATAGATAAATGATGTCGTTCACAACCACACAACAGATGACGTGATGATAGATAAATGATGTCGTTCACAACCACACACCAGATGACGTGATGATAGATAAATGATGTCGTTCACAACCACACAACAGATGACATGTGATGATAGATAAATGTCGTTCACAACCACACACCAGATGACGTGTGTTAGATAAATGATGTCGTTCACAACCACACAACAGATGACATGTGATGATAGATAAATGATGTCGTTCACAACCACACAACAGATGACATGTGATGATAGATAAATGTCGTTCACAACCACACACCAGATGACGTGTGTTAGATAAATGATGTCGTTCACAACCACACAACAGATGACATGTGATGATGGATAAATGATGTCGTTCACAACCACACAACAGATGACATGTGATGATAGATAAATGATGTCGTTCACAACCACACAACAGATGACATGTGATGATAGATAAATGATGTCATTCACAACCACACACCAGATGACGTGTGATAGATAAATGATGTCGTTCACAACCACACACCAGATGACGTGTGTTGGATAAATGATGTCGTTCACAACCACACAACAGATGACATGTGATGATAGATAAATGTCGTTCACAACCACACACCAGATGACGTGTGTTAGATAAATGATGTCGTTCACAACCACACACCAGATGACGTGTGTTGGATAAATGATGTCGTTCACAACCACACAACAGATGACATGTGATGATAGATAAATGTCGTTCACAACCACACACCAGATGACGTGTGTTAGATAAATGATGTCGTTCACAACCACACAACAGATGACATGTGATGATGGATAAATGATGTCGTTCACAACCACACAACAGATGACATGTGATGATAGATAAATGATGTCGTTCACAACCACACAACAGATGACGTGATGATAGATAAATGATGTCATTCACAACCACACACCAGATGACGTGTGATAGATAAATGATGTCGTTCACAACCACACACCAGATGACGTGTGTTGGATAAATGATGTCGTTCACAACCACACACCAGATGACATGTGATGATAGATAAATGATGTCGTTCACAACAGATGACATGTGATGTTAGATAAGTGATGTCGTTCACAACCACACACCAGATGACGTCATGATAGATAAATGATGTCGTTCACAACCACACAACAGATGACATGTGATGATAGATAAATGATGTCGTTCACAACCACACACCAGATGACGTGATGATAGATAAATGATGTCGTTCACAACAGATGACATGTGATGTTAGATAAGTGATGTCGTTCACAACCACACAGCAGATGACAGAAAGCTCTCTTCCTGTTGCAGGTGTGTTAGGAGGAGGCGGGACAGGAAGCAGGAAGTGATGTCCACACAGACTGATGGAGCCTCCACACGGAGACTTGCACTTAAGTCCGTACCAGACCTGACTTAAGTCTGCTGAAAGAGACTCTTGAGGACGAGAGCCCACTAAGCAGGTCCACAACAATCTGACTTTTCTTTTGTTGTTGTTTGTTTTGCCCAGAGACATTTCAGGAGGCGGACTGCTTTCTTCCTCTTTTCTATCGTCACGACAACAAGGTGATGCTACTTCTTTTATTGTGGCGGGATTCTAAATCCTTTTTTTTTTTGTTTTTTTTATTCATTTCTCCTTCGCCGGTGTCAACAAGATGGCTCTTTGTGCACAACTGGGTGTATTTGTAAGATGAACAGGTGTGTACAGTATGCATGTTAATGTCCTTGGTGTCCCCGCCCCCTTGGCCACGCCCCCACGTCGTGTAGCGTCGCCCCACACTTTATTGCTGAATGAAAGAGAAATTTATTTGTGATATTTTCCAAGACATTTGCTTCTGTACGGTGTATTTAATTAATAAAAATATGGAAGATTTAACTTATTTTTGAACGTCGTCTGTTTCAGTGTCAAACTAAGCCTTTAATCAGGGGTGTCCAAAGTGTGGCCCCCTGGCACTTTTGTGACCCACAACTCAATTTTTAAGGGCCCCGTTGCACTTTTTTAAAATACTATATTAAAAAAAAGAAAAGTGAAATAGAATAAGTACATTTTATTCATGAAGCCCTTTTCCCAGATAAAGTCACAGTGCTGTACAAAACATGAACATTAAAACAATTCATAAAAAGGATAACAAGTGTTTAAAAAAAATAGTTAAAAGATGCAATAAGTCAAAGCTTTACTAAAAATAAAAGTGTTTCTTAAAAAAAAACAAAGTGGTGGAATGTCATAAGAAAGTGTTTTTTCTTTGAATTTGTCATTGATCAAAACATAATAATGAATCAAAATCAATGTTAATGAATAATTGACATTTATAAGGCTGTAATTACTTCACATCAATTATTCAACTTTGAAATATTTTTGGGGTGGAAAAATATTGCATATTTTGTTTGCCTTGTAATAAAGTTTTGCCAAACAAAAAAAAACATTTAAGTGTTGAAAGAAAAAAAATAAAGAAAAAAAATTATACGTGTGTGTATATATATATATATATATAACCTGTATATATGCTGTATATATGTGTGTGTGTATATATATATATATATATATATATACTGTATATATGTGTGTGTGTGTGTGTATATATATATATATATATAATATATATATATATATATATATACTGTATATATGTTGGTGTGGGAAAAATCACAAGACTACTTCATCTCTACAGAACTGTTTCATGAGGGGTTCCCTCAATCATCAGGAGATTTTAATGAAAGCATTCACATACAATGGTTTATATAGGGCACAGAGTGGGTGGGTACTGGCAGGCGTGGGGGTTTGGTGATTGGCTCATGATTTCACTGCGATTGTTGAGGGATGACAGAGCTGGATGATATATAATAAACAGTTTCTCTTTTAAGAGAGAAACTGATATATAATAAACAGTTTCTCTCTTAAAAGAGAAACTGATATATAATAAACAGTTTCTCTTTTATAAGAGAAACTGTTTATTATATATCATCCAGCTCTGTCATCCCTCAACAAGCGCAGTGAAATCATTTCAACATGCCGCCACAGACGGAAACACCTCCTAGGTAACACATGAGCCAATCACCACACCCTACGCCTGCCTGTACCCACCCACTCTGTGCCCTATATGTGAATGCTTCCATTAAAATCTCCTGATGATTGAGGGAACCCCTCATGAAACAGTTCTGTAGAGATGAAGTAGTCTTGTCATTTTTCCCACACTTACATATTGTGCTCTACCACGGTATCGAGCACTATTCTCTGGATAATCCAATCAAGACATATATACTGTAAATATGTATATATGTGTGTATGTGTGTGTGTGTATATATATATATATATATATATATATATATATATATATATATATATATATATATATATGATGTATGTACAAAAACCTCACTTGAGTGTTGAAAGTACAAAATAATTTATACATTTTTATATTTATATTCAACACTTGTGTGACCTTTTTGAGTTCCCAAGAAATGTACTGTTTGAATTTATTTATTTGTTTTGGATTTTAACTAAAATAAGAGTTGTGAATATATATATATATATATATATATATATATATGTATATATATATATATATATATATATATATATATTAATAAAACACTTATGTGGCCCTATTGGATTTCCAAGAATTGTACCGTTTTTAATTTTATTTTTTTTAACAGTCATTACTCCAAACAAGAGTTAAAATAAATTGTATGAATTGTCGACTTTCTTAAGGCTCCACTTCCTTCATATCAAATATTACATTTTGAAATCCATTTTGGGGAGAAAATATTGTGTATTTTGTGTTTTTTGACATATAAACTGCATTTTTACAAAAAAGGCATAAAACCTAAACAAAACACATCAAATGAACAGACCTAAAGTTGTTGAAGAGATTTAAGCGTTAAAACAATATAAATGTGATTTTATTCGTGACATTTTTATATATGAGATCCTTGTGGTTCCTGCCACCAAACCGAAAAGGCTAAAAAAAACTACAACAAAAAAGTCTTGATTGTATTGGTTTAAAATTAAAATCATAATGCCACCCGCATGCTTTTATTTTTCCATCTGTGGTTCCAATCCAACACAATTACCACTCTTCTTCATTTTACAGACAGCATACATCCATTCCGGCCAGTTAATAATAAATAACTTTGTGGTTTTTTTAACCAACTTTGTTGTCTGTTTGGCTTATTTTAATTCATCTGACATTCCACACTACAAAATAAAAGCATGTTCTGACATGGAATCAATACTGGTATCAGACAGGAGAAAGTTGTTGGAAACATGGAGGAGAGTAAAAACCTGCTGAGGCGCATCTTTTTGACGTAAGAATACTTAAAAAAAAAGACAAAGCAAAAATTGCTGGCTGAAGTTTGACTTTTTAGAATTATTTTCCCAGGAATATTGGCGGTGTTTGTTTGTGCTGCACAAGTGCGTCTCCTTGACGTCCGCCAGTCCTGGTCACGTGACGACCAGAAGATGGATGGACATGCACGTCGTCTTTGTGTTCACACCAACGCCGGCTATTCATCACCCGGCCGGCCGGCACAAATGGAGGAAAATGTCCCTTCGGAAAATTCAATTAGGTCTTGCAGGAAGTGTCGCTCTCGCTCTCTCCCCGCAAATTGAAGGCCTATTTGCAGAACAAATTGCTGTTTGAAGTCCTTGCAAGACCTAATGCTTCTAAATCAGCTAACGGGCCCGACGCTTATCTGTGAGGGAGGAGTTTTACACTTATTTAGTCTTCCTCAACGAATACCTCACGTTTTACTTCATCTTTTACGCACTTTGGCCCTTTTTCCACAAGATTTGCTCACTTTTGTCGCCGTTGTAAAAAAATCTGAGCGCACCCAAACGCCTTATAAGAAACCTCGTGACTTGCATCTCGTCTCATTTTGGTCGCCAGGCTTTAACCTGGAAGAAGAAAGAAGTGGACATATATTAAGTCACTCTAATTTCGGCTTTTAAAGTCCTACTGAAAGCCACTACTGATAGTTTATATATCAATGATGAAATATTAACATTGCAACACATGCCAATACGGCCGCTTTAGTTTACTAAATTGCAATTGTAGGTGACATTTTGTTCCAGCCCGATCCCAGCTATAAGTCGTCTGCTTTAATCGCATAATTACACAGTATTCTAGACATCTGTGTTGCGGAATCTTTTGCAATTTGTTCAATTAATAATGGAGACGTCAAAGAAGAAAGATGTAGGTGGGAAGCGGTGTATTGCGGCTGCCTTTAGCAACACAAACACAGCCGGTGTTTCCTTGTTTACATTCCCAAAGGTGAAGCTTTACTATGGAACAGAGCAGTCAAGCGAACGTGGTTCACTACCACATGTCAACCGGCAGGTTTTGGTAAAAAAGTGGTGGTAATAAGTCTGTTCTTACCGTAGACATGAGCGGAGCTTGCGTCGTTCCTCGTGCACCTGTCAAAGAGGCAGCCCCCTATCTTCCACTGTGCAGGAAGGTAAAAAAAATGCTCAGCCCGGCCCGACCGGCTGCCTTCGCTTCGCCTCGTCGAGAAACGTGAATTCCCTCAGAGACACTGGTGGTCGCCACACCCCTCCGACTTTCAGGTAGGACCATATAATCTCACTAAAACACTAGTAACACAATAAGCAGATGAGGGATTTTACAGAATTATCCTAGTAAATTTGTCTAATAACATCTGAATCGCTCCCACTGCCCTGTTTTTTTTTCTAGTCCTTCACTCTCACTTTCCTCATCCACGAATCGTTCATCCTCGCTCAAATTAATGGGGAAATCGTCGTTTTCTCGGTCCGAATCGCTCTAGCTGCTGGTGGCCATGATTGTAAACAATGTTCAGATGTGAGGAGCCCTACAACCTGTGACGTCACGCGCACATCGTCTGCTACTTCCGGTACAGGCAAGGCTTTTTTGTTAGCGACCAAAAGTTGCGAACTTTATCGTGGATGTTCTCTACTAAATCCTTTCAGCAAAAATATGGCAATATCGCGAAATGGTCAAGTATGACACATAGAATGGACCTGCTATCCCCGTTTGAATAAGAACATTTCATTTCAGTAGGCCTTTAAAATCAGCTTAATATATTTTAGGCTCGTACTAGATGATTAAATAGTTCAAATATGAGTTGATTTTTTTGTACATTTTGTCCGTTTCCAAAGATTGCTCACTTTTCTTGCTGTTTTTTCAAAAAAAATCGGAGCGCACTTAAACGCCTCATAGGAAACCCGTGACATGCATCTGGTCTCCTATTGGTCGCCAGGCTTTAACCAGGAAATAAGAAATTAGGCCAATAAACAGGACAATAATTCATGTAATAATGATTATGGACAATGTAGCCAGCTACAAATATGATTAATAAGTAGAAACATAATGATTATGGACAATATAGCCAGCTAGAGATATGATTAATAAGTAGGAGGCTTTAAAGTGGATGTCACGTGACCACATTTCACAGCTAAAGCCAAGCTAGTTACATGCTAACATGCTACATGCTAACCAACAAAGGTAAGTCACCTGTTTCATCTTTTTAATACTTTTACACAAGTTATTATTACTGTTAGATGCTAATTAACTCAACATAGTTGTACTTGTTTGCATAATTTTACAACTGAAAGCTGTGTCAAGTACAAAGTAAATTAAGCAGTAAACATTTTAAGGGCTCTAATTTTAGCTTTTAAATTCAGCTTGATATATTTTAGGCTCGTATGAACTAATTAGTTCCAATATGAGTTGATTTTTTTGGTACATTTTGTCCGTTTCCACAGATTGTTCACTTTTTTTGTGGTTTGAAAAAAATCGGAGCGCACTTAAACGCCTCATAGGAAACCCGTGACATGCATCTGGTCTCCTATTGGTCGTCAGGTTTTAACCAGGAAATAAGAAATTAGGCCAATAAACAGGACAATAATTCATGTAATAATGATTCTGGACAATGTAGCCAGCTACATATATGATTCATAAGTAGAAGAAAAATGATTATGGACAATATAGCCAGCTACAGATATGATTAATAAGTAGAAGGAGGCTTTAAAGTGGACGTCACGTGACCACATTTCACAGCTAAAGCCAAGCTAGTTACATGCTAACATGCTACATGCTAACCAACAAAGGTAAGTCACCTGTTTTATCTTTTTAATACTTTTACACAAGTTATTATTACTGTTAATTAACTCAACATATTTGTACTTGTTTGCATAATTGTACAACTGAAAGCTGTGTCAAGTACAAAGTAAACAAACTAACAAGTACACATTTTAAGGGCTCTAATTTTAGCTATTAAATTCAGCTTGATACATTTTTATAGTTTGTAGTTTATAGTTACAGTACGTGACACAAAGTTTCACGTGCAAAACATCTGAAAGCAATTAATAGCATTGCAAAAGATCAATTGTACTAGTTGGTGGACTTTATCATTTAAAAAATAATTAGTCGGCATGAGTTCAGGTTCTTGAGTAAAGTTAGAAAATAATCTTCCTCTTTTAGAAATTAATTTGCATGCTGGTATGAATAACATTTTTAAAATGTTTTGTCCTGCGTGTGGAGTTTAATTTATGTCTTTATTAGATTAGATTAGATTAGATAGATTAAATAGTACTTTATTTATTCCTTCAGGAATTATTACGTTTTGTTTTTTTTGGTTGAGGGGGGAAACTGATTTTATGTAGCTGATTTTTAAAAAAAATTTTTTTTACAATAAATAATGCTGACAACTTCATTGAAGAACAATTTGTAAACAGACTGCGTGTTTCAAAAATCAGTTAGTTAAAATGCAGTGTTTCAAAATTCAGTCTGTAAAAAAAAAAATTGAAGAAAAATTCAGTGTAAAAAAAAAGAATCCGTGTAAATGAGTGAAAACATTTCCAGTGCGATACAATTCTGTGTAAAAAAAAATCAGTGTTCAAAAAGTTCAGTGTAAAAAATTAATTGCAGAAAAATTCAGTGTAAAAAAAGTCAGTGTATAAAAAATCTGCCTTAAAAAAAATTATGGGAAAAAAATCAGTGTGTAAAAATAAAAACAGCAGTAAAAAAATTGTGTAAAAAAAAATAAAAATAAATAAGGTGCAGAAAAACATAATGTACAAAAAATATATATGTAAATAAATTTGTAAAAAAAAATTCTACTACGATTTACATTTGGAGTAAAAAAAATTCAGTGTAAAAAAAACATATAAAAAATTAGTGTAAAAAATGAATTGCAGCAGAATTCAGTGTAAAAAATTAGTGTTTAAAAAAATCAGTGCTATAAAATTCAGTGTATAAAAAATCAGTGTTAAAAAAATTCAGGGTAAAAAAATTAGTTGCAGAAAAAGTCAGTGTAAAAAAAAGTCAGTGTATAAAAAATCAGCCTTAAAAAAAATTATGTGAAAAATATCAGTGTGTAAAAAAAACAGCAGTAAAAAAATTCGGTGTAAAAAAAGAAATAATTAAGGTGCAGAAAACTTACTGTAAAAAAAATATATATGTAAATACATTTGTAAAAAAAATTCTACTACGATTTACATTTGGAGTAAAAAAAATTAATATCAAAAATTAGTGTAAAAAATTAATTGCAGCAGAATTCAGTGTAAAAAATTAGTGTTTAAAAAAATCAGTGCTATAAAATTCAGTGTATAAAAAATCTGGGTTAAAAAAATTCAGTGTAAAAAAAATTAGTTGCAGAAAAAGTCAGATGGGTAATATTCCTTGTTTGGAAACTCAAGCACGTCTTTGACTGCTTCTGAGACGCCATCGATTACTTCTTATTTCAGCAGAAGTGGGTCTTGACTCTTGAAGCGATGAACATTTCTGCACTGAATTTTTATACACTTGTCCTTCTTTTACATTGAATTATTTTACACTGAATTTTAGGAAACTGAATTTTGGAAAACACATATTTTGCCAGCATAACATGACCGCTCAACAATTCCGTTCACAAAATTCATATGGCAAAAATTATGTATCCAAAAGAAGCTTTTTTTTTACAAACCTCGTTTCCATATGAGTTGGGAAATTGTGTTAGATGTAAATATAAACAGAATACAATGATTTGCTAATCATTTTCAAGCCATATTCAGTTGAATGCACTACAAAGACAACATATTTGATGTTCGAACTCCATCCATCCATCAATTTTCTACCGCTTATTCCCTTTCGGGGTCGCGGGGGGTACTGGCGCCTATCTCAGCTACAATCGGGCGGAAGGCGGGGTACACCCTGGACAAGTCGCCACCTCATCACAGGGCCAACACAGATAGACAGACAACATTCACACTCACATTCACACTCATAAACTTTATTTTTTTTTTGCAAATAATAATTAACTTGGAATTTCATGGCTGCAACACGCGCCAAAGTAGTTGGGAAAGGGCATGTTCACCACTGTGTTACATCACCTTTTCTTTTAACAACACTCAATAAACGTTTGGGAACTGAGGAAACTAATTGTTGAAGCTTTGAAAGTGGAATTCTTTCCCATTCTTGTTTTATGTAGAGCTTCAGTCGTTCAACAGTCTGGGGTCTCCGCTGTCCTATTTTACGCTTCATAATGCACCACACATTTTCCATTGGATACATTTTTTGCAATTGTACTTTGAGAAACTTTGTTCTTAAACTGTTTGACTATTTGCTCACGCAGTTGTGGACAAAGGGGTGTACCTCGCCCCATCCTTTCTTATGAAAGACTGAGCATTTTTTGGGAAGCTGTTTTTATACCCAATCATGGCACCCACCTGTTCCCAATTAGCCTGCACACCTGTGGGATGTTCCAAATAAGTGTTTGATGAGCATTCCTCAACTTTATCAGTATTTTTTGCCATCTTTCCCAACTTCTTTGTCACGTGTTGCTGGCATCAAATTCTAGTTAATGATTATTTGCAAGGGCTTCACGGTGGCAGAGGGGTTAGTGCGTGTGCCTCACAATACGAAGGTCCTGCAGTCCTGGGTTCAAATCCAGGCTCGGGATCTTTCTGTGTGGAGTTTGCATGTTCTCCCCGTGAATGCGTGGGTTACCTCCGGGTACTCCGGCTTCCTCCCACCTCCAAAGACATGCACCTGGGGATAGGCCCCTCCCACCTCCAAAGACATGCACCTGGGGATAGGCCCCTCCCACCTCCAAAGACATGCACCTGGGGATAGGTTGATTGGCAACACTAAATGGTCCCTAGTGTGTGAATGTTGTCTGTCTATCTGTGTTGGCCCTGTGATGAGGTGGCGACTTGTCCAAGGGTGTACCCCGCCTTCCGCCCGATTGTAGCTGAGATAGCCGCCAGCGCCCCCCGCAACCCCAAAAGGGAATAAGCGGTAGAAAATGGATGGATTATTTGCAAAAAAAATGTTGTATCAGTTTGAACATCAAATATGTTGTCTTTGTAGCATATTCAACTGAATATGGGTTGAAAATGATTTGCAAATCATTGTATTCTGTTTATATTTACATCTAACACAATTTCCCAACTCATGTGGAAACGGGGTTTGTAATAAAGACACAAATTAACCTCCATATCTGACTTTTATTTTATATGTTTAAGCTCCAAAATCACATTTTCTGTCAAATAGCATCCTCTTATTTGAGCGTTAGCATTTTTTGCAAAGTCGTTTCCAGTTGTGTGTGTGCGTGTGTGTGTGTGTGTGTGTGTGTGTGTGTGTGTGTGTGTGGTTTAGCAGCAAGTGTGACTCGACGCGTTTGCACTTAGTCAAATACCAAAATGTGCTCTTGGACGCAAATGCACAAACGCATTAAAGTTGATCCGAAACAAAACAATCCGGGAGGATAATTCTAGGTGGAAGTGGACCTCTGGCAGCCCAGAGCACCAAGCACTTACAGTAAAACTGTGTTTTTATTTCAAGAGCGCCACATAAACCTTGTCAGCATTAAATGAGCATCATCCTCATTTAGCTTAGCTTCTGATTTAAGGTCTTTCTGGGTGAGTCCCGGCCCAGCTCCGCCCCAAAGGTTCCAGCCTGCTTCTGACGGGCCCGGCGGTCGGGTGGCGGCGGCCCACATTCACCTGCACGTGCACAGTCAGGTGAGAACACTATCATCATCTCCAATGTTTGTTTTGTGACCTCACTAATCCACATCATAACAACATTATGTCCTGCTGCACGACACTGCTGGCTTTTGCCATTAAGAAAGCCGCTTGCTTCCATTAAGCTCTTTATGATACATACTACACACACACACACACACACACACACACACACACACGTTCATGCCGTCTTTTTGTCAAACCTCAACTTTCTGAATGAGCATCTTGCTTTGAAAAGTGACTAAAAAGCCATTTAGATCAGGGGTCTCAAACACGCGGCCCGCGGGCCAATTGCGGCCCGCAAGACGTTATTTTCCGGCCCCCACCTTAAAGGGGAACATTATCAGCAGACCTATGTAAGCGTCAATATATACCTTGATGTTGCAGAAAAAAGACAATATGTTTTTTTAACCGATTTCCAAACTCTAAATGGGTGAATTTTGGCGAACTAAACGCCTTTCTATTATTTGCTCTCAATAGTCTACCTAGGTAGTCAATCCACCATTTTCTCAATCACATTACACACACGAGTCAAATCAGCTCTTTTATTTTCCATTGTTTCGACTGTTTTCCGTACCTTGGAAACATCATGCCTCGTCGGGGTGTTTTCGGAGGGTGTAACAACACGATCAGGGACGGATTCAAGTTGATTTGCGTAGAGTGTGCATCGATTAGCACGGCATGCTAATCGATGCTAACATGCTACTTAGGCTAGCTGTATGTACATTTGTAGTTATATTTCCATCCAGCGTTTCCCTCCACCCACATGTAATGCCAAACAAACACATTCCATCCATCTTCTTTCGCTTATCCGAGGAAGGGTCGCGGGGGCAGCAGCCTAAGCAGGGAAGCCCAGACTTCCCTCTCCCCAGCCACTTCGTCTAGCTCTTCCCGGGGGATCCCGAGGCGTTCCCAGGCCAGCCAGCAGACATAGTCTTCCCAACGTGTCCTGGGTCTTCTCCGTGGCCTCCTACCGGTTGAACGTGCCCTAAACACCTCCCTCGAGAGGCGTTCGGGTGGCATCCTGACCAGATGCCCGAACCACCTCATCTGGCTCCTCTCGATGTGGAGGAGCAGCGGCTTTACTTTGAGTTCCTCCCGGATGGCAGAGCTTCTCACCCTATCTCTAAGGGAGAGACCTGGAAACTCATTTGGGCCGCTTGTACCCGTGATCTTATCCTTTCGGTCATGACCCAAAGCTCATGACCATAGGTGAGGATGGGAACGTAGATCGACCGGTAAATTGAGAGCTTTGCCTTCCGGCTCAGCTCCTTCTTCACCACAACGGATCGGTACAACGTCAGCTTTACTGAAGACGCCGCACCGATCCGCCTGTCGATCCCACAATCCACTCTTCCCCCACTCGTGAACAAGACTCCTAGGTACTTGAACTCCTCCACTTGGGGCAGGGTCTCCTCCCCAACCCGGAGATGGCACTCCACCATTTTCCGGGAGAGAACCATGGACTCTGACTTGGAGATGCTGATTCTCATTCCGGTCGCTTCACACTCGGCTGCGAACCGATCCAGTGAGAGCTGAATATCCCGGCCAGATGAAGCCATCAGGACCACATCTTCTGCAAAAAGCAGAGACCTAATCCCGCGGCCACCAAACCCCTCAACGCCTTGACTGCGCCTAGAAATTCGGTCCATAAAAGTTATGACCAGAATCGGTGACAAAAGGGCAGGCTTGGCGGAGTCCAACCCTCACTGGAAATGTGTTCGACTTACTGCCGGCAATGTGGAACAAGTTCTGACACTGATCATACACGGAGCGGACCGCCACAATAAGACAGTCCGGTAACCCATACTCTCTGAACACTCCCCATAGGAGTTTTCCGAGGGACACGGTCAAATGCCTTCTCTAAGTCCACAAAGCACATATAGACTGGTTGGGCAAACTCCCATGCACCCTCAAGAACCCTGCCAAGAGTATAGAGCTGGTCCACAGTTCCAGGACCAGGACGAAAACCACACTGTTCCTCCTGAATCCGAGGTTCGACTATCCGGCGTAGTCTCCTCTCCAGTACACCTGAATAAACCTTACCAGGAAGGCTGAGGAGTGTGATCCCACGATAATTGGAACACACCCTCCGGTCCCCCTTCTTAAAGAGAGGAAACACCACCCCAGTCTGCCAATCCAGAGATACCGCCCCTGATGTCCCCGCAATGCTGCAGAGTCTTGTCAACCAAGACAGCCCCACAGCATCCAGAGCCTTAAGGAACTCCGGGCGGATCTCATCCACCCCTGGGGCCTTGCCACCGAGGAGCTTTTTAACTACTTCGGCAACCTCAAAAGAGGAAAAAGGAGAGCCCATCACAGATTCCCCAGGCACTGCTTCCTCATAGGAAGACGTGTTGGTGGGATTGAGGAGGTCTTCCAAGTATTCCTTCCACCTATCCACAACATCCGCAGTTGAGGTCAGCAGAACACCATCCGCACCATACACGGTGCTGACAGTGTACTGCTTCCCCTTCCCATTTAGGCTAGTTGTATGTACATTTGTAGCCATATTTGCATCCATTGTTTCCCTCCACCCACATTTAATGCCAAACAAACACATACCAATCGACGGATTTAAATTGCTCCAGTGTCACAAGATGCGAAAGTCCAGATCGTTTGGTCTGCATATTTTAACGGCAATGCTAAGGCAGACATGGCACAGAGATGTATGGATATCCTGCAGATGCATTTCCAACGATAAAGTCAACTAAATCACAAAGGTGAGTTTTGTTGATGTTATTGACTTATGTGCTAATCAGACATATTTGGTCGCGGCATAACTGCCAGCTAATTGATGCTAACATGCTATTTAGGCTAGCTGTATGTACATTTGTAGCTATATTTCCATCCAGCGTTTCCCTCCACCCACATTTAATGCCAAACAAACACTTACCAATCGACACATTTAAGTTGCTCCAGTGTCACTAGATGCAAAAGTCCAGATCGTTTGGTCTGCACATTTTACCGGCGATGCTTAAGGCAGACATGGACAACCATCCGTTTCAATACATGCGTAATCTGTTGAATCGCTTAAGCCGCTGAAATCCGAGTCTGAATCCGAGCTAATGTCGCTATATCTTGCTGTGCTATCCGTATTGGCATCACTAGATGACGTCACAGGAACATGGACGGTGGCTTCACAGATAGCGAAAATCAGGCACTTTAAAGCCTTTTTTCGGGATATTCCATGAAGGGGAAAATTTTGAAAAAAACTTCGAAAAATAAAATAAGCCACTGGGAACTGATTTTTATTGGTTTTAACCCTTCTAAAATTGTGATAATGTTCCCCTTTAATATGAAAGTTTAATGTTACTGCGGCCCGCAAGTTTTATATGAATGGCGCTTGACAGCGTTGTGTTATTTGGCTCCAAAATGGCTCTTTCAACATTCTAGGTTGCCTACCCCAGCGTTAGTGGAAAAGCAGCAAGTGAGTGAAAGCGACCGAGACGTTTCCATGGAAACGAGGGTTTTCTTACGTGCCTGGCGTGAGACGTTATTTTGCGGCCCCCACCTTAATATGAAAGTTTAATGTTAGTGCGGGCCGCAAGTTTTATATGAATGGCGCTTGACAGCGTTGTGTTATTTGGCTCCAAAATGGCTCTTTCAACATTCTGGGTTGCCTACCCCTGTGTTAGTGGAAAAGCGGCAAATGAGTGAAAGCGACAGAGACGTTGCCATGGAGACAAAGGTTTTCTTACGTTCCTGGCTGCAGTCACACCGCGACACCTGTCCGTCAGTAATAACAGTCCCCGATAACCTGGACCAATTCAAATTGTTATTATTTTTTTTATTGTTTAATTTGCAATGCCTCACACGATGAACACTACTATATGACGCTGGATAACACTCCGGTAGCCGTCACTTTTTTGCGTTCGCTATCCCAGTACTTTCCAGGCTATTATCCGCCGACCGCCGTGTTGCTGTAGGGAGGAAAAGCGGAACGACACACGTTGCGGAAATAACGTTATTCTCCGTGCGTCGGCTAAATACAAATATATTCCACTACCCCAAACGTGTCTTTTTCAAAGCCTGCAGTGAAGAGAAAGGTTAGTGATGAGCAAAAGTGGGAGATGCAATATTTCTTTGAGCACAGGGGCACCCCGACGTGTCTTATTTAGCACGGAGAAAGTTGCGGTGCACAAGGAATACAATTTGAAAAGTCATTATACAACTACACATGATGAGGAGTATGCACATTTTTTTTAGGAAATATTTTCTTGCGGCCCAGCCTCCCCCAGACTCTGCATCCAGTGGCCCCCAGTTGAAGTGAGTTTGAGACCCCTGATTTAGATGATGTACTAATGACGTGAGAAATATGAACATTTCACATCATAGTTATCACACACACACAGAGTACTTACAAGCAGACACAGTGTGTAGACAGAAAAGGGAGAACGGACGCATTTTGGTGTAAAAAGTCAAGATAAAGGTGAAGTTATAACACTGAAACACCCTCAGCGGCTAACGTCCCTCCACAGTGTTTTAGCTACTTCTAAATCACTAATCCTGGCCTGCATGGCGACAAATAAAGTAAATTGCTGTTTGAAGTCCTTGCAAGACCTAATGCTTCTAAATCAGCTAACGGGCCCGACGCTTATCTGTGAGGGAGGAGTTTTACACTTATTTAGTCTTCCTCAACGAATACCTCACGTTTTACTTCATCTTTTACGCACTTTGGCCCTTTTTCCACAAGATTTGCTCACTTTTGTCGCCGTTGTAAAAAAATCTGAGCGCACCCAAACGCCTTATAAGAAGCCTCGTGACTTGCATCTCGTCTCATTTTGGTCGCCAGGCTTTATTTAACCTGGAAGAAGAAAGAAGTGGACATATATTAAGTCACTCTAATTTCGGCTTTTAAAGGCCAACTGAAAGCCACTACTAGCAACCACACAGTCTGATAGTTTATATATCAATGATGAAATATTAACATTGCAACACATGCCAATACGGCCGCTTTAGTTTACTAAATTGCAGTTGTAGGTGACATTTTGTTCCAGTCCGATCCCAGCTATAAGTCGTCTGCTTTAATCGCATAATTACACAGTATTCTGGACGTCTGTGTTGTGGAATCTTTTGCAATTTGTTCAATTAATAATGGAGACGTCAAAGAAGAAAGATGTAGGTGGGAAGCGGTCTATTGCAGCTGCCTTTAGCAACACAAACACAGCCGGTGTTTCCTTGTTTACATTCCCAAAGGTGAAGCTTTACTATGGAACAGAACGGTCAAGCAAACTTGGTTCCCTACCACATGTCAACCGGCAGGTTTTGGTAAAAAAGTGCGTTTCTTGCAAGTAACATTATCACTGGAAGACAAGGAATAGCTAAACATGCTTCACTACACACCATAGGAGGATGAAATAGCTCACCGCCGTCACAATGTAAACAAACACCATGGGTGGATCTACACCTGACATCCACTGTAATGATACCAACTACAGGAGCGTATCTAGTCAATTCTACTATGATTAAATTAATATTTTTTAGCATCACAAAATATTTTTTTCGTTTAAAAAAAAATTCATATTATGTTTATAAACTCAGGAAATACGTCACATGAGGACTTTGAATATGACCAATGTATATGATCCTGTAACTACTTGGTATCGGATCCATACTTACATGTTTGGTATCTTCCAAAACTAATGTAAAGTATCAAAGAAGAGAAGAATACGTGATTATTACATTTTAACAGAAGTGTAGATAGAACATGTCAAAAGAGAAAATAGCGCGACACCTACCCTATACATCAGTATTTATTAACCATGTTATTATTGGTTTATTAGGCATTATATTTTATTATACTGTATGATACTGTAACCACTTGGTATCAGATCAATACCTAAATGTGTGGTATCATCCAAAACTAATGTCAAGTACCAAAGAAGAGAAGAATAAGTGATTATTACATTTGAACAGAAGTGTAGATTGAACATGTTAAAACAGACAATAATCAGATATTAACAGTAAATGAACAAGTAAATAAATAATCAATTTTTACAGTTTGTCCCTCATAATGTGTAGTAAATAGTAGGTGTATAAATGACACAATATGATACTGC
Organism: Nerophis ophidion; assembly: GCF_033978795.1. Classification (NCBI taxonomy): domain Eukaryota; kingdom Metazoa; phylum Chordata; class Actinopteri; order Syngnathiformes; family Syngnathidae; genus Nerophis; species Nerophis ophidion. The sequence continues at coordinate 37,373,965 of NC_084636.1, read as the reverse complement.
ATACTAATTAGGAGTCTTTGTTTGTTTACTTACTACTAAAAGAAAATTTGTCTAGTATGTTCAACATGTTATTTAAGGTCTAAGTGACAATAATAAACATATGTTTCATGTACACTAACATTTTTTTGTTACAATGAAGACAATGACTTTTGTTTGTGGTCCCCTTTATTTTGAAAAGTATCAAAATACATTTTGGTACCGGTAACAAAATATTGGTATCTGTCAGGCTTGGACTTGGATTTGGTTTACTCCTTCGATGCAGAGAGGATACGGGACTAGCCAAACGAGAGGGTAAGTACATGGTTTATTTGAATACTAAATACAAAAATAATTCAACTAAGAGCGCTCACAAAGAGGTACAAAAACTTGGCTGCAAAAATACAAACAGGAAAACAAAACACCTGCTCTATGGCATGAAAGACGATAAACTATGAACTTAAACTTGCACTGTGGCAGAACTATGAACAACTAAAACAAAAACACTTACTGTGACCGAAACAAGGGGCATGGATAGCAGGTATTCGTGAAGGCAAGAAGCAGAATGCAAATAGCAATGAAATCAAAGTTCCCAGCCTGATGAACAGAAAGAAAATGACTTAAATAGTGGATGTGATAATCAGGAACAGGTGCAGGACTGCGGGCGGGGGCGTGACAAGGTGGGAACTAATGCGTTGGCATGGAAACAAAAACAAATCAGGAAATGCCAAGACAGAACTTAAATGTCCCAAAAAATAAACATAAGCTGACCAAAACCAAAACATAAACTTACAGGCGTGACAGTATCGGGACAACCCTAAAACACACCCACAATATACTTTCCTGGAGGAAAAAAACATAGAATAATGTTCTGGCTTTGTAAGATCTAAATTATTTTGTTAAGTTTACCTTCTTCAATTTTTTTTGAATGGTATTGTTTTTTTTTTTTAATGATAAAAGCATAACGGTTGTTGTGTGAGTTCACTTCCTGTGTCCTATTCCTTGGATTTTACCCACGTCACGTCCGGGTTACGTCCCGACTGTGGTCAAGCTAGCTCAGTTCTCAATGGGCACTAGGCGCTATTTAGCCTTTCCGAAAGAAAAATGCCATATGCTTGTGTTGTTTTCGGCTTTACGAATCATTAAAATCGCGAAAAAGATAAACGTTTCTTCAGAGTTCCTCGAGAGATAATAAAAAAGGGCAGATTTTCAAAGATTTTATTAAAAGATGTTGAGAAAAGTATCTCACTCTCCAGTCCAAGGGAGCAGAGTGGAATAATGCAAGAGTTAAAGATGTATATATATACTTTTAATGTTTGTCATTTCCCATTGAAGTATTATCTTGATTGTATTTGGATTTCTTAAACACGTTTGCTATGAGTATTTTGAAAACCACCAACTTGGCGCATCAAAAATAAAAGATTTTAGTTTTTACCAAATACAACAATCATAAATGAATCTTTCAGCACATACACAATGTTGACATCTCTAGATATATTTTGATAAACTAGCATAAATGTATCTTTCAGCACATACACAATGTTGACATCTATAGTTATATTTTGATAAGCAATCATAAAATATATATTTTTGTAGTACACAATGTTGACATCTACAGTTATATTTTGATAAACAATCATAAATGTATCTTTCAGCACATACACAATGTTGACATCTATAGTTATATTTTGATAAGCAATCATAAAATATATATTTTTGTAGTACACAATGTTGACATCTACATTTATATTTTGATAAGCAATCATAAATCTATCTTTCAGCACATACACAATGTTGACATCTACAGTTATATTTTGATAAACAATCATAATATATATATTTTTGTAGTACACAATGTTGAAATCTATAGTTATATTTTGATAAACAATCATAAATGTATCTTTCAGCACCTACACAATGTTGACAGCTACATTTATATTTTGATAAACAATCATAAAATATATATTTTTGTAGTACACAATGTTGACATCTACAGTTATATTTTGATAAAAAATCATAAATTAATCTTTCAGCACATACACAATGTTGACATCTCTAGATATATTTTGATAAACAATCATAAATGTATCTTTCAGCACCTACACAATGTTGACAGCTACATTTATATTTTGATAAACAATCATAAAATATATATTTTCGTAGTACACAATGTTGACATCTATAGTTATATTTTGATAAAAAATCATAAATTAATCTTTCAGCACATACACAATGTTGACATCTATAGTTATATTTTGATAAGCAATCATAAATCTATCTTTCTGCACAGACACAATGTTGACAGCTACATTTATATTTTGATAAACAATCATAAATCTATCTTTCAGCACATACACAATGTTGTCATCTCTAGATATATTTTGATAAAAAATCATAAATTAATCTTTCAGCACATACACAATGTTGACATCTATAGTTATATTTTGATAAGCAATCATAAATCTATCTTTCTGCACAGACACAATGTTGACAGCTACATTTATATTTTGATAAACAATCATAAATCTATCTTTCAGCACATACACAATGTTGTCATCTCTAGATATATTTTGATAAAAAATCATAAATTAATCTTTCAGCACATACACAATGTTGACGTCAATAGTTATATTTTGATAAGCAATCATAAATGTATCTTTCAGCACATACACAATGTTGACATCTACATTTATATTTTGATATACAATCATAAAATATATATTTTTGTAGTACACAATGTTGACATCTATAGTTATATTTTGATAAAAAATCATAAATTAATCTTTCAGCACATACACAATGTTGACATCTCTAGATATATTTTGATAAACTAGCATAAATGTATCTTTCAGCGCATACACAATGTTGACATCTACATTTATATTTTGATAAACAATCATAAAATATCTATTTTTGTAGTACACAATGTTGACATATATAGTTATATTTTGATAAACAATCATAAATGTATCTTTCAGCACGTACACAATGTTGACATCTATAGTTATATTTTGATAAGCAATCATAAAATATATATTTTTGTAGTACACAATGTTGACATTTATAGTTATATTTTGATAAAAAATCATAAATGAATCTTTCAGCACATACACAATGTTGACATCTACAGTTATATTTTGATAAGCAATCATAAAATATATATTTTTGTAGTACACAATGTTGACATTTATAGTTATATTTTGATAAAAAATCATAAATGAATCTTTCAGCACATACACAATGTTGACATCTACAGTTATATTTTGATAAGCAATCATAAATCTATCTTTCAGCACATACACAATGTTGACGTCTACAGTAATATTTTGATAAAAAAATCATTAATTAATCTTTCAGCACATACACAATGTTGACATCTACAGTTATATTTTGATAAACAATCATAAAATATATATTTTTGTAGTACACAATGTTGACATCTATAGTTATATTTTGATAAACAATCATAAATCTATCTTTCAGCACATACACAATGTTGACGTCTATAGTTATATTTTGATAAACAATCATAAATCTATCTTTCAGCACATACACAATGTTGACATCTATAGTTATATTTTGATAAACAATCATAAATGAATCTTTCAGCACATACACAATGTTGACATCTATAGTTATATTTTGAGAAAGACGGGAAAAAAACACTCCACTCGTAAACGGTACATGCAACAACAACAACAACAACAACAACAACAACAACAACAACAACAAACATGGCAATAAAAGCAAAGTTAAATCATGAACTACAACCTTGCCGCAGCAAAAAGGATGCGTATTCATCCTTAAAAGAGTCTTGATACCAATGTCCTTGGGCCAAACACACACAGAAGTTGTAGTTTCATCTGTTTGGTCCTGTAGAAATAGTTCATATGTCTGGGAACAAGCGACAGATCATCTTTGATATCATTCCACAAATCGTTTTGTATAAAGTATAGGATCTATTCCATTGCATACTTTCATTTTGTTTGTTGCTCATGTTTGCTTTTTACAGGAAGATAGAAGCCTCTTTTGCATTAAGATAGTGTGTGTCCTGCTTGCTGTACAACGGCCATCTTGGCTTGGTCCACCAGCACTGCTTTTCAGTTCCAGGAAAAAGTCCCGTGACTGAATCGAAGCGATAGTTCTATCACTGGAGGTTAAGTCTGCGCAATATAGACACTATGCAAAATGAATGATATCATTTTGGCAGATGATAGAGCTTTTAATGCCATCGTTATGTTAGGGTTGGGTGATATGACTGAAAACTCTATCACAATATAAGTGTTTTGTATCAGTCAATATCAATAATTATTGATCATTGTTATGACATATCAACAATAAGGAGCAGGAGAAAAATACAGTGGGGCAAAAAAGTATTTAGTCAGCCAGCGATTGTGCAAGTTCTCCCACTTCAAATGATGACAGAGGTTTGTAATTTTCATCATAGGTACACTTCAACTGTGAGAGACAGAATGTGAAACAAAAATCCAGGAATTCACATTGTAGGAATTTTAAATAATTAATTTGTAAATTATGGTGGAAAATAAGAATTTGGTCAACCATTCAAAGCTCTCACTGATGGAATTTTGGCTCCAAATCTCAGGATACATGGCCCCATTCATTCTTTCCTTAACACGGATCAATCGTCCTGTCCCCTTAGCAGAAAAACAGCCCCAAAGCATGATGTTTCCACCCCCATGCTTCACAGTAGGTGTGGTGTTCTTAAAATGCAACTCAGTATTCTTCTTCCTCCAAACACGAATAGTTGAGTTGATACCAAAATGGATACATGGATGATACAGCAGAGGATTGGAAAAATGTCATGTGGTCGGATGAAACCAAAATAGAACTTTTTGGTATAAACTCATCTCGTTTTGATTTTTAGCGTCACAAAATTAATTATTTGGCGTTTTTGTTATTGTTTACAAACTCAGAAAATAGGAGCCAATAGTAGTTTTTGCTTTTCTTTCATTATGTTGCACTCTAATATATTAAACAGAATAAGGAAATCATTCTTATGAATTTATATTTTAAGGTTACAGTTGTGGTCAAACATGTTATCCTTTAAGAAACATTTTAAGACAGTTTTATGTCTGCTACTTCCCCTCTAACTGCCGTAAATTCTAGACTTTGCACCCTGCGGCTTATAAAACGGTGCCGCTACTTTTTGGGTATCTTTCTTTGTTGACGGCCATAATGAAAATTCAAAATTTTTCAGTGTGTTATTGTTTCCGCTATGGCGCCATCTTTTGGATGAGTTTGCTGCAGTGTCCTTTTTTTGTGTGCTTTTAACCGGAAGTAGAAGTGCTGTTTAGTCTTGTACCTGCCCATAACGTTTCTACTCGTATGGATTCTTCATTCGTCTTTGCTAGCAATGTTTGTAAGTTTTACAATGTTACTAAAACTAAAGCGTCCCGTGCGTGATGTATGCAGGAATGTTCTCATGCATATTTGTACGTGCTATCGTAATGTTATCAAGCAAGCGTTGTTAGCATTAGCAAAAAAGCTAACATGTTTATGAATGTCTATGTACGTCTTGTTAACTTGCTATGACATTATTTTTGTATTGTTTCAGTTTTGCAAATTCCTCAGTAAATTCACCAAAACGTCACCGTAAAGTTATTGAGTCTGTTTAGCTGATTGGAGAGCTAGCTTGCGCAGCTAGTGGGTTCATGACCATGACTTCTGTTTTGTTTGATCCCCCGTTTTACTGCCTTGTTACAGGCATCATTTGGAAACAAATAAGGTATGTAAATAATAGGGGTGTAACGGTACACAAAAATTTCGGTTCGGTACGTACCTCGGTTTAGAGGTCAGGGTTCGGTTCATTTTCGGCACAGTAAGAAAACAACAAAATATAATTTTTGGGGTTATTTATTTACCAAAATTGAAAACAATGGTTTGATCCTTTTAACATTGGGAACACTATAATAATTCTGCCCACGTTAATCCACATTAAACTGCCTCAAGTTGTTGCTTGGATTAAATAAAATGACAACACTTTTCTTCTACATACAAAAAGTGCAACATTAAACAGTTTCAAGTCAACTCATCATGCTTAATTTATTACAGCATTGGGGAAGCCTGTCGTCGATTTTTATTATGTAAATGTTATATTTTTGTCAACATGCGATAGCAGGGACGCTGCCATTCAAAACTAGGCTGCTACATTACTAATGATTAATGTAACTATTGCTGAAAAAATTGTACTATAGCAATAGGAGAGACTATTCTTCCCTGAACACCATGGAGTTCATGTAGGCTTTATGATGCACTTACATTATTATATCACTAGCATACACACACACCGCAAAATGAGCTAACATTACGCTAGAAGTTAATTAGCTTTCACCTCAAGCCAGGACTGCGAGAAAGCTGAGCTGCAGTTTGTTTCTAGAACGCCATCTAGAACGTTGACTGGGAGGTGTTTATTATAATTCGGGTGAGAGTCCGCTGCTCACCTGCCAAACACCTGTCTGCTCGACGTTGAAGCGCTGACTACGCACTGCTGATTGGTTGTTGCCGCTCTGATATCGCACTGCTGATTGGTTGTTGACGCTATATATGTACCCAATCGGATGGTTGTGTGGGTGGGACAATGCTGGGTGCTGTGTAGGAGACCGAGGCAGAATGGAGCTTAGCAGCTTGTTAAGACTTTAACTTAGGCGGCTACTTCATATGTTCGTGTGGAAACTCATTCGGTACACCTCGGAACCGAACCGGAACCCCCGTACCGAAACGGTTTAATACAAATAGACGTACCGTTACAGCCCTAGTAAATAAACATTTACAAAGTCTTTCTGTGTAAATGACTCATTTTACAACGTCTATATCTGCAGCTTATTGTCCGGTGCGACCAGTATATGGAAACATTTATATTTTGTCCTAAAATGTAGTGGTGCGGCTCATATACTGGTGCTATCAATAGTTCAAAAAATGCGGTACTTGTAATTTCTTAGTTGTTCAGACAGCAATGTTTTTATGCAAGTTTATCCGCTTGGGATGGTTTCCTGCTGGCTCCGCTATGAACGGGACTCTCGCTGCTGTGTTGGATCCGCTTTGGACTGGACTCTCACGACTGTGTTGGATCCATTGTGGATTGAACTTTCACAGTATCATGTTAGACCCGCTCGACATCCATTGCTTTCCTCCTCTCCAAGGTTCTCATAGTCATCATTGTCACCGACGTCCCACTGGGTGTGAGTTTTTCCTTGCCCTTATGTGGGCCTACCGAGGATGTCGTAGTGGTTTGTGCAGCCCTTTGAGACACTAGTGATTTAGGGCTATATAAGTAAACATTGATTGATTGATTGATTGATATATTGGGGTATGTTGTTTCTTAATGGGGAAATACGTTAATGTCTCTTGTTTCCATGTTGGCATTTAAGTTAGCTAGCGAGCAACTGTGAGTTGATCAAAGTGTGGTTACCAATCACGGCTTTACAATCATTTGAATGAAAAACCTTTGAATACTGACTTTCAGAAGTTTTACCGCAGTTTTGTTAGTTATTAATACTGTTTAGTGTTTGTCATTACGTCCTTTTTGATGTAGTTTGCGTTCCATTTCAATTCAACATCGTGTTTAATAATATTATTTTTTCAAAAAAGGCGCAAGTTTTGTTTGAAACAAAATATATTTGCCATGGTCTGAGAACGGAGCCCAGAGGGACACCGCTCTGGTTGCAACGAGGAGAAATCAGGAGTAAAAATTGTACGGTTTCAGGTATGCAAGTTTTATTTCTGTAACCTGAGTCCCACGTGACAGTGTCGTCTTCCCGGAGAAGTTGCGTCAGGTCATCCCGAGCCCAGCCGTGAAACCCGACGCCCGTTCGTCCGCCCTTAATGGCCGCCTTAATGTGCGTGATGATGTCTGGTCTACAGGCTGAGGTTAAAAAGTTATCTAGAGGCCAATGTTGCCGCTGCTCTTTGGCCTCCAGGAACCAGAAACTGGATCCTGTGTCCATTATGTGCTCGTTGGACTGGTGAAGATCTGCTTTTTACTGTGAAGGCTTGGACAAAAAGAGGCTCATTTTACACCCTGGCGGGGAAATGGAGTGGTAATGCAAGCTAGGAACAAAGACAGGAGGAACCCCCCTTCAACACTGGAGCTGATCACTTCTAACAAGTCACACTTTCTGGCTTTGGAGCATAGACTCTTTACAGCTGCACTCCTAATGCTAGTAATGGAGCACAGGAGGTCATAAGTACAAGTTCTGTTTCTGCAACCAGGGATGTGCCATACCACCCAGTTTCTTGCTGAGCCGATACAGAGTAAAATTCAAGCTGGTATCGGCAATACCGATCTGATACTTTGTGCAAAAATACCTCATGTGTCTGGTAAAGTTCAATAAGTTGTGTACTTCGGGAAAAACAAACCCTGTTTCCATATGAGTTGGGAAATTGTGTTAGATGTAAATATAAACAGAATACAATGATTTGCAAATCCTTTTCAAGCCATATTCAGTTGAATATGCTACAAAGACAACATATTTCATGTTCAAAATCATAAACATTATTTTGTTGTTGCAAATAATCATCCATCCATCCCATCCATTTTCTACCGCTTATTCCCTTTTGGGGTCGTGGGGGGGCGCTGGCGCCTATCAGCTACAATCTGGCGGAAGGCGGGGTACACCCTGGACAAGTCGCCACCTCATCACAGGGCCAACACAGATAGACAGACAACATTCACACTCACATTCACACACTAGGGCAAATTTAGTGTTGCCAATCAACCTATCCCCAGGTGCATGTCTTTGGAGGTGGGAGGGGCCTATCCCCAGGTGCATGTCTTTGGAGGTGGGAGGAAGCCGGAGTACCCGGAGGGAACCCACGCATTCACGGGGAGAACATGCAAACTCCACACAGAAAGATCCCGAGCCTGGATTTGAACCCAGGACTGCAGGACCTTCGTATTGTGAGGCAGACGCACTAACCCCTCTGCCACCGTGAAGCCGCAAATAATCATTAACTTTAGAATTTGATGCCAGCAACACGTGACAAAGAAGTTTGGGAAAGGTGGCAATAAATACTGATAAAGTTGAGAAATGCTCATCAAACACTTATTTGGAACATCCCACAGGTGTGCAGGCTAATTGGGAACAGGTGGGTGTCATGATTGGCTATAAAAACAGCTTCCCAAAAAACGCTCACTCTTTCACAAGAAAGGATGGGGCGAGGTACACCCCTTTGTCCACAACTGCGTGAGAAAATTGTCAAAACAGTTTAAAAACATTTCTCAAAGTGCAATTGCAAGAAATTTAGGGATTTCAACATCTACGCTCCAAAATGTCATCAAAAAGTTGAGAGAATCTGGAGAAATCACTCCACGTAAGCGGCATGGCCGGAAACCAACATTAAATGACCGTGACCTTCCATCCCTCAGACGGCACTGTATCAAAAACCAACGTCAATCTATAAAGGATATCACCACATGGGCTCAGGAACACTTCAGAAAACCACTGTCACTACATCTGTAATTGCAAGTTAAAGCTCTACTATGCAAAGCGAAAGCCATTTATCAACAACATCCAGAAACCCGGCCGGCTTCTCTGGGCCCGAGATCATTTAAGGTGCACCGATGCAATGCGGAAAAGTGTTCTGTGGTCTGACTAGTCCACATTTCAAATTTTTGGGGGAAATATTCGACATTGTGTCATCCGGACCAAAGGAGAAGTGAATCATCCAAACGCAAAGTTCAAAAGCCAGCATGTGTGATGGTATGGGGGTGCATTAGTGGCCATGGCATGGGTAACTTACACATCTGTGAAGGCACTATTAATGCTGAAAGGTACATACAGGTTTTGGAACACCATATGCTGCCATCTAAGCGCCGTCTTTGGCATGGACGCCCCTGCTTATTTCAGCAAGACAATGCTAAGCCACATTCAGCACGTGTTACAACAGCATGGCTTCATAAAAAAAGAGTGCGGGTACTTTCCTGGCCCGCCTGCAGTCCAGACCTGTCTCCCATGGAAAATGTGTGGCGCATTATGAAGCGTAAAATACGACAGCGGAGACCCCGGACTGTTGAAGGACTGAAGCTCTACATAAAACAACAATGGGAAAGAATTCCACTTTCAAACCTTCAACAATTAGTTTCCTCAGTTCCCAAACGTTTATTGAGTGTTGTTAAAAGAAAAGGTGATGTAACACAGTGGTGAACATGCCCTTTCCCAACTACTTTGGCACGTGTTGCAGCCATGAAATTCTAAGTTAATTATTGTTTACATTATTTAATGATTTGCAAATCATTGTATTCCGTTTTTATTTACATCTAACACAATTTCCCAACTCATAAGGAAACAGGGTTTGTAGTCTTCAAATGAAGAAATGTCAAAAATGATGGCGTTACTGCGCACTGAACGTGTTTTCTTATTTATATTTAAATCAATTCAAATAGCCTCCAATAGATGATACATGTAGTTGATTTTAATGATACCTTGTGATCCTTGCGATGGGGACGTCGTGGCGCTGTTAGGGGGTGTGGCCGTGCCAGCAATCTGAGGGTTCCTGGTTCGATCCCCACCTTCTACCAACCTCGTCACGTCCGTTGTGTCCTGAGCAAGACACTTCACCCTTGCTCCTGATGGGTGCTGGTGGGCGCCTTGCATGGCAGCTCCCTCCATCAGTGTGTGAATGTGTGTGTGAATGGGTGAATGTGGAAGTAGTGTCAAAGCGCTTTGAGTACCTTGAAGGTAGAAAAAAAACATACAATACTGGTATAACCCATTTACCATTTTAATTGCCAGTCATTTTTTTGAAAGGGGAACTGCACTTTTTTTTTTTTTTTTTTTTGCCTGTTGTTCACAATCATTATGAAAGATGGATGTTTTCTTTAATGCATTCTAAATATTGAATAAATACGATGAAAAGTCCGCTTACAATGGAGCACACAGGAGCCACTTTATTCTGCTTATAAAATAACACCTCCATTAAGGTTTTATGTACAAAAGCAGTGAACTTGTCACGTTGTGTGAATGGTAAATAAAAAGAGAATCCAAGGATTTGCAAATCCTTTCCAACTTATATTCAATTGAATAGACAAGATATTTCATGTTCACAATGACAAAACGTCATCTTTTTTGCAAATAATCATGAACTTAGATTTTAATGGCAGCAACACATTGCAAAAAAGTTGTCAGAGGAGCATTTTTACCAGTGTGTTACATGGCCTTTCCTTTAAAAAACACTTAGTGTTTTTTTTAATTTTTGAAGTGGAATTTTTTCCCATTCTTGCTTGATGTACAACTTAAGTTGTTCAACATATATTTTAGCCTTCACACATTTTCAATGTCTGGACTACAGGCAGGCCAGTCTAGTACTCGCACTCTTTTGCTATGAAACCACGCTGTTATAACACGTGGTTTGGCATTGTCTTGCTGAAATAAGCAGGGGTGTCCATGATAACGTTGCTTGGATTGCTCCAAAAGCTGTATGTACCTTTCAGCATTAATGTTGCCTTCACTTTTTATGAAGCCATGCTGTTGTAACACGTACTGAATGTGGCTTAGCATTGTCTTGCTGAAATAAGCAGGGGCGTCCATGCCAAAGACGGCGCTTAGATGGCAGCATATGGTGTTCCAAAACCTGTATGTACCTTTCAGCATTAATAGTGCCTTCACAGATGTTTAAGTTACCCATGCCTTGGTCACTAATACACCCCCATACCATCACACATGCTGCCTTTTGCACTTTGTACCAAGGACAGTCCGGATGGTTCCTTTTCCTCTTTAGTCCGGAGGACACCAAGTCCACAGTTTTCAAAAACATTTTGAAATGTGGACTTGTCAGACCTCAGAACAGTTTTACACTTTGCATTAGTACATCTTAGATGAGCTTGGGCCCAGCAAAGCGTTTCTGAGTGTTGTTGATAAATGGCTTCGGCTTTGCATAGTAGAGTTTTAACTTGCACTTACAGATGTAGACTATAGTTACTGACTGTGGTTTTCTGATATGTTCCTGAGCCCATGTGGTGATATCCTTTACACACTGATGTCGGCGTAATATCACGGCTTACTTAATTTCTCCAGATTCTCTGAACCTTTTGATGATGTTACGGAGCGTAGATGGTGAAATCCATAACTTCCTTGCATTAGCTGGTTGTGAAATGTTGTTCTTAAACAATTTACTCAGGCATTTGTTGACAAAAGTGGTGACCCTCGCCTTGTCCTTGTTTGTGAACAACTAAGCATTTCTTGGAAGCTGCTTTTATTCCTCCCAATCACGCCAGTCAAAGTCTCACTGTCATTGCCCACGTGTGCGTTGAAGTCCCCCATCAAGACCATGGGATCCACTGCCCCATACAAGGTATCCAAGAAGGCCGAATACTCTGAACTCTTGTTTGGTGCTTAGCACAAACAACCGACCCGACAGGCGACCCTCTTGTCCACTGGGGTGAATTTCAACATACAGGCACTCAGCCGGGGACTCGTGAGTATCCCCGCACCCGCCTGAGCTCTCACACTGTGAGCAACTCCAGATGTGAACAAGATCCACCCCTTGTCCAGGATTGTGGTTTCAGAGCCCTTGCAATGCGTAGAGCTAAGCACCACCAGATCCAACCGGTAGCGCTCCACCTCCCGCACCAGCTCAGGCTCCTTCCCCAGTAGAGACGTTCCACATCCTAAAAGTCAGCCTGTACTGTCCTGAATTAGTCCTATGGAGCCTCCACTTTCACTGCCATCCCAGTGGCAGCGCACCCGACCCCACTGGTTCCGACTGCGCACTTGGCGGAGAGGATGGTGTGTCCAAGTAACTTCTTCGGCCAAGTTCCATGGCTAGCCCAGCCACGAGGCGCTCGCTGACGAACCCTGCCTCCAGGCGTAGCTCCGGAGGAGGGCCCCGGGCTTCCTCCAGGCTGGGTACCGCATCTTCTTTTTGTGTTTTCCATGGAGGGTATCGTATCCCTGATGGGGGGACGTTCTGGTGCTACATCTTGCCCATGGGTGTCCCGGAACTATGTAAGGCAGGGGCGTTGTCCGAAGCTTTATACAAGCCCACATACCACATATCTGAGCGGTGGATTGTTTTTGGACTTCTGTGCTAGTCATGGACTTGCAATAACAAACACCATGTTCAAGCATAAGGATGCACATAGGTGTACCTGGTACCAGAGCACCCTAGGCCAAAGATCAATGATCGATTTTGTAATCGTATCAGCCGATCCGAGGCCGTATGTTTTGGACGCTCGGGTGAAGAGACGGGATGAACTGTCAACTGATCACCATCTGGTGGTGAGTTGGGTCAGATGGTGGGGGAAACTTCATCTGACCGGGATCTTCAGCTCTCACTGGATCGGTTCGCAGCCGAGTGTGAAGCGACCGGAATGAGAATCAGCACCTCCAAGTCCAAGTCCATGGTTCTCGCCCGGAAAAGGGTGGAGTGCCATCTCCGGGTTGGGGAGGAGACCCTGCCCCAAGTGGAGGAGTTCAAGTACCTAGGAGTCTTGTTCACGAGTGGGGGAAGAGTGGATCGTGAGATCGACAGGCGGATCGGTGCGGCGTCTTCAGTAATGCGGACGTTGTATCGATCCGTTGTGGTGAAGAAGGAGCTGAGCCGGAAGGCAAAGCTCTCAATTTACCGGTCGATCTACGTTCCCATCCTCACCTATGGTCATGAGCTTTGGGTCATGACCGAAAGGATAAGATCACGGGTACAAGCGGCCCAAATGAGTTTCCTCCGCCGGGTGGCGGGTCTCTCCCTTAGAGATAGGGTGAGAAGCTCTGCCATCCGGGAGGAACTCAAAGTAAAGCCGCTGCTCCTCCACATGGAGAGGAGCCAGATGAGGTGGTTCGGGCATCTGGTCAGGATGCCACCCGAACGCCTCCCTAGGGATGTGTTTAGGGCACGTCCAGCTGGTAGGAGGCCACGGGGAAGACCCAGGACACGTTGGAAAGATTATGTCTCCCGGCTGGCCTGGGAACGCCTCGGGATCCCCCGGGAAGAGCTAGACGAAGTGGCTGGGGAGAGGGAAGTCTGGGCTTCCCTGCTTAGGCTGCTGCCCCCGCGACCCGACCTCGGATAAGCGGAAGATGATGGATGGATGGATGGATGGATGGTGGGGGAAACTCTGGATAGACCTGGCAAACCCAAGCGTGTAGTGCGGGTGAACTGGGAATGTTTCGAAGAGCCTTTTGTCTGGAGGGACTTCTCTGCCATCCCTGTGGAAGTTAGGGACATTGAACAGGAATGGGCAATGTTCAAAGCCTCTATTGCTAAAGCTGTAGATGCAAGCTGTGGCCTGAAGGTCTTAGGTGCCTCAAGTGCGGTAACCCTCGAACACCCTGGTGGACATCGGTGATCAGGGAAGCCGTCCGACTGAAGAAGGAGTCCCACTGCGGTAGATCCGGTGGCCATGTACTACTTGCCTGTGTATCGGCTGGGGACATCTCTGCGATGCTGATCCGCCTCCGCTTGGGATGGTTTCCTGCTGGCTCCGCTGTGAACGGGACTCTCGCTGCTGTGTTGGATCCGCTTTGGACTGGACTCTCGCGACTGTGTTGGATCCATTGTGGATTGAACTTTCACAGTATCATGTTAGACCCGCTCGACATCCATTGCTTTCCTCCTCTCCAAGGTTCTCATAGTCATCATTGTCACCGACGTCCCACTGGGTGTGAGTTTTTCCTTGCCCTTATGTGGGCCTACCGAGGATGTCGTGGTGGTTTGTGCAGCCCTTTGAGACACTAGTGATTTAGGGCTATATAAGTAAACATTGATTGATTGATTGATGTTATCCCAGGGGACTCTGGAGGCGGTTCGAGGTACCGACAAGCCTAAAAGTCTAAAGATTTTTGTGTGTATGAGTACTTTTTGAGGACATTCAACAATACCGCCATAATAATAACCGTGATATGACATTTCTTATATCGTGACAGTCCGATCTTACAGGATCCATTGTGTCATTGGCTGCACTAACTTTTGGCTCGGAGGCTCCTAACCCACATTTTTTAGCCTAAAAATGAGCCGAAATACAGTTAAAATCTTGAAGAACTCTTACAACGGCGTCCTCGTTCTCCGAGGTACGGTGGCACTCAACATCAACATGTTCTGCACACAAACAACCCCGGTGAATAAACTAGTCAGAATTTTTACTTGTCGTATTCACAGCCATCTCGTGGAAAAAAACCCACTATTTTTTCTTATCTGCTGAAGAATGTGGGAACAATAATGAGACATTAAGTGGTACTCTCATCACTCTTGGAGTAAGTGCACACGCTGAAAGCTCCTGTTACACACACACACACACACACACACACACACACACACACACACACACACACACCATCAGTGTCCGGTGAGTCACCGTGCATGGACATGTGATAGAACAGGTTTTTTTAAAGGTCCCATCTGAGCGTTCCCACTCTGTGTTGCTACCTGCTGCTGCCATTAAGGGGGGGTATGTGTCAATCCCCCCCCTAAGAACAGCAAAAGGTCACCAAATGCTCTTGTTTATTAGCACACCCCCAAGCCCTCCCGTGGATTAGCTTGAAGTGCGCTCCTGCATCTTGAAGTATTATTTTGTACAGAATAAGTCTGCAACTACGGTATTTTGCGGACTATAAATCGCAGTTTTTTTCATAGTTTGGCCGGGGGTGCGACATATACTCCGGAGCGACTTGTGTGTGAAATTATTAACACATCACTGTAAAATATCCAATAATATTATTTATCTCATTCGCGGAAGAGACGAAGAAAATGTCAGCAATCGTCACACACACGTCAACCAATAAGAATTTGGCGGGGGAGGGTCATGGCAGAAGTGCATTGTGGGTCATGGGATGCTAACTGCTATACGCTATATGCTACTTTCAAAGCTTCAACAATTAGTTTCCTCAGTTCCCAAACGTTTGAGTGTTGTTAAAATAAAAGGTGATGTAACACAGTTGTGAACATGCCCTTTCCCAACTACTTTGGCACGTGTTACAGGCATGTAATTCAAAGTTAATTATTATTTGCAAACAAAAATAAAGTTTGTGAGTTTGGACATCGGGTTTGTTGTCTTTGTAGCGTGTTCAACCGAGTGTGGGTTGAAAGTGATTTGCGGATCATTGTGTTCCGTTTGTGTTTGCATCTGACACAATTTCCCAACTCATATGGAAACGGGGTTTGTAGATATTGGCTTTCACTATGTAAAGCGCTTTGAGTCACTAGAGAAAAGCGCTATATAAATATAATTCACTTCACTTCACTGCTGTACCTATTAAAATGGATAATTTCAACGTCGGCGGTAACTTAAAAAAACTGAGAAGGGCTGAACAAAAATGGCACCGAAAAGGAGATCATGTACTGCAGATTACAAGCTGGATGTAGTGAAATATGCAGCAGAAAACGACGAGAGAAAGCGGCGCATACCTTTGGAGTTGGCAGAGTTGTTTAGAAGCGACATCGAGGAAGAAGATTTCATGGGATTTATGGATTAGGAGTGAGAGATTGTTTGGTACAGGTATAGCACAGGGGTGCCCACACTTTTTCTGCAGGCGAGCTACTTTTCAATTGACCAACTGGAGGGGATCTACCTCATTTATATATATCATTTATATTTATTTATTTATGAAAGAGACATTTTTGTAAACAAGTTAAATGTGTTTAATGATAATACAAGCATGTTTAACACATATAGATGTCTTTTTTCACAAAGACAAGAATATAAGTTGGTGTATTACCTGATTCTGATGACTTGCATTGATTGGAATCAGACAGTAATGATGATAACGCCCACATTTTCAAATGGAGGAGAAAAAAGTTGTCCTTTCTGTACAATACCACATGAAAGTGGTTGGTTTTTGGCATCTAATTCATCCAGCTTCCATACACTTTACAAGAAAAACATTTCCGTAGCTTGCTTGATTGACATTCACGGCACCCGAGGGTCTTGTGAGATGACGCTGGCTGCTGCCAGTTCATTATTAGGAAAAAATGACAGAGAGGAAGGTGAGAAACACTTTTTATTTCAACAGACTTTCGCGCCGTCCCTTCCGTCAAAACTCTGCACATTTCCTATCTTCACAATAAAAGCCCTGCTTCATGCTGCCTGCGCTAACAAAATAAGAGTCTCAGAAAGCTGGCGTGCACAAGTGATGTGCACGCCAGCTTTCTGAGGGATCGCTTGTGCACGCCAGTTTTCCCAGACTCTGTATTTAGTTAGCGCAGGCAGCATGAAGCAGGGCTTTTATTGTGAAGATAGGAAATGTGCAGTCGGCCTTTAGAGTTTTGACGGAAGGTACGGCGCGAGAGTCTGTTGAAATAAAAAGTGTTTCTGGCCTTCCTCTCGGTCATATTTTCATAATAATGATCTTGCAGCAGCCAGCGTCATCTCACAAGACCCTCCGGTACCGTGAATGTCATTTAAGTGACGTCTTGGTGAAGATTGATGATCACTCATTTTTAGCTCTATTTTTTTTAAAAGCCTGGCTGCAGATCGACTGACACACCCCCCGCGGTCGACTGGTAGCTCGCCATCGACGTAATGGGCACCCCTGATATAGCATGTTCTATATGTTATAGTTATTTGAATGACTCTTACCATAATATGTTAGGTTAACATAGCAGTTGGTTATTTATGTCTCATATAACCTACACTTATTCAGCCTGTTGTTCACTATTCTTTATCTATTTTAAATTGCCTTTCAAATGTCTATTCTTGGTGTTGGATTTTATCAAATAAATTTCCCCCGAAAAATGCGACCTATACTCCAGTGCGACTTATATATGTTTTTTCCCCTTCTTTATTATACGACTTATACTCAGGAGCGACTTACAGTATAATCCAAAAAATACGGTAACAACTATTTTGATCTTCAACCATTATCTTTACCATTATTCCACTAATTGGATAATAAAGTGTACACATATTCATTGGCTCTATTTTTTCCATTGACTTCTAAATTGAGCTTAACTCGTTATAAGCATTTGCTTTCAATCAATAAATCAATTATTTATATAGCCCTAAATCACAAGTGTCTCAAAGGGCTGCACAAGCCACAAGGACATCCTCGGTTCAGATCCCAGAAGCAACAAAGATGACTAGTTTGTTCATAAATATTTATTTATACTGTAACTGTGCTGCCTTTTCCTGTGTTAAAAGTAAAATGATTATTAAAATGTATTCATTACAAAGAAATGAAAGGGAAAGTGCTAAAAAAACAATTAACCTTCTTTATGTATTAAAGCAGTGGTTCTCAACCTTTTTTCAGTGATGTACCCCCTCTGAACTTGTCTTTAATTCAAGTACCCCCTAATCAGAGCAAAGCATTTTTGGTTGAAAAAAAGAGATAAAGAAGTAAAATACAGCACTACGTCATCAGTTTCTGATTTATTAAATTGTATAACAGTGCAAAATATTGCTCATTTGCAGTGGTCTTTCTTGAACTATTTGGAAAAAAAGATATGAAAATAACTAGAAAGTTGTTGAAAAATAAACAAGTGATTCAATTATAAATGCAGATTTCTCCACATAGAAGTAATCATCAACTTAATTAAAGTGTCCTCTTTGGGGATTGTAATAGAGATCCATCTGGATTCCTGAACTTAATTCTAAACATTTCTTCATCAAAAAAGAAAACTTTAACATCAATATTTATAGAACATGTCCACAAAAAATCTAGCTGTCAACACTGAATATTGCATTGTTGCATTTCTTTTCACACTTTATGAACTTACATTCATATTTTGTTGAAGTATTATTCAAAACATTTATTTACTAAGGATTGTTGAATTGTTGCTATTTTTAGAATATTTTTGAAAAATCTCACGTACCCCTTGCCATACCTTCAAGTACCCCCAGGGGTAGGCGTACCCCCATAGGCTTTTGATTTGATCAGCCTTCAAAGAACCGCTGCGCTGAAAACCATTTCAAAGATGGCTGCCGTGCGCAGACACAGTCAGGGAGACGGTTTTTTTTTTCGTTTTTTTCCCGAACCGTCTGCTGCTGGTGCGCACGCACCAACATTCGTGAGGGAAGGGCTATGATCGTCTACACCAAGATGGCTGCCAGGTGTCGTAGCTAAACCGGTATGTTTTAAAGTTGTCGTTTGCCTGCATATCGTAAAAACAACCGTCCAACATTTTACAACTAATTGTAAACTTATAGGTGCCGACCATCAGGGCCGAATTGCGATGAGAGAGTGTGTCGATGTTAAGATTTTACGCCGAGTTGGTAGGTCTATCTGTTTGCTAATAGTAGCTACTAGCCGTACCCATGTATTTTCAATGAGCGGTTAGCATCGGGTTTTAATCCCGTTTCCTCCAATGTTTCTGCTCTGATTGAATTTCTTTCTACGTCGAGTCTTTATTTTGGGTACTTACATATGGTGCCTGACTGTTGTGGCGTTTTATGGCCACCTGCACTTTTTATGCGCCGAGTTGGTAGGTCTATCTGTTTGCTAACAGTAGCTACTAGCCGTACCCATGTATTTTCATTCTAACTTATATCTGTAAGTAGACATGTTATGGAAGATAAAAACTACAACATTTGTAATACTAAGTAGTTCTAACTTATATCTGTCAGTAGACACGTTATGGAAGGTAAAAACTACAACATTTATAAAACTAAGTAGTTCTAACATATATATGTCAATAGAACGTTATGGAAGGTAAAAACTACAACATTTATGATACAAAGTAGTGTATAGTTCTAATTTATATCTGTCAGTAGACACGTTCTGGAAGATAAAAACTACAACATTTATAATACAAAGTAGTGAATAGTTCTAACTTATATCTGTCAGTAGACACGTTAGGGAAGGTAAAAACTACAACATTTATAATATGAAGTAGTTCTAACTTATATCTGTGAGTAGATACGTTACGGAAGGTAAAAACTACAATATTTATAATAGAAAGTAGTGAATAGTTCTAACTTATATCTGTGAGTAGACACGTTAGGGAAGGTAAAAACTACAACATGTATAATATGAAGTAGTTCTAACTTATATCTGTGAGTAGACACGTTATGGAAGGTAAAAACTACACTATTTATAATAGAAAGTAGTGAATAGTTATAACTTATTTCTGTCAGTAGACACGTTATGGAAGATAAAAAGTACAACATTTATAATATGAAGTAGTTCTAACTTACATCTGTGAGTAGACACGTTATGGAAGGTAAAAACTACAACATTTATAATAGAAAGTAGTGAATAGTTCTAACTTATATCTGTGAGTAGAAACGTTATGGAAGGTAAAAACTACAATATTTATAATAGAAAATAGTGAATAGTTCTAACTTATATCTGTCAGTAGACACGTCATGGAAGATAAAAACTACAACATAATAGAAAGTAGTGTATAGTTCTAACTTATATCTGTCAGTAGACACGTTATGGAAGGTAAAAACTACAATATTATACAAAATAGTGTGTTGTTCTAACTTATATCTGAGAAGCCCAGACTTCCCTCTCCTCAGCCACTCCTGTCCATCGCTGCTTGCAGCTTTAATGTTATAAATTAAAATCATTTGGAAGAACCACTTGGCTTACTGGCGGCATAGCATCATTGTCATCGCCATGACAACCACCTCCGACCCAAAACAAAATTGCCCAATAACAAATGATGTAAATCAGGAATAATCCGTTCTGGTGTCAAGCTTTATAGGTAGGTTGACTTCTTAGCATTTTGTTCCAGGAATAATTGTGTGACTCTCACAGCACATTTTACACTGAGGACCGGAGACGGAACGTTCTAGTTTCATGTGTGGTGACCAGCAGAACTGAGAAAAGTAGGATTCAGCACACAAGACACCCCACTGTGTGCTTTGGCTCCGTCTTTGCAATTAGAATCGGTTATGCATATGATCTCCTTGCCCGTGACACACACACACACACACACACACACACACACACACACACACACACACACACACACACACACACACAGAGGAGTGAAATGACACCTGTCCACAATGATTAGAAATGCTATGCTAACACCTGCCCTAGCTACAGTGATGATGCATTCACTTCCATATCTTCTTTCTGGCAGGAAGTGTGGATCTTTTAAAGGCGGAAGTCAATCTCAGGACAGTGGTAACTTGGCGGAGGTGTTGGGGAAGTCATCTGTGAGACTGTCACGTGGCTAAAAGGTAATAATGACATACCGTATTTCCTTGAATTACCACCGGGTATATAGTATGCCCCTGCCTAGAATTACTGCCAAGTCAAACTCGTTTCTCAAAATAATTAGCGCATGCTTAGCATTACCGCCAAATCAGGATTAACGCCGGGTCAAACTCGTTTCTCAAAATTTTATTTTTATTAGCGCATGTCTAGAATTTCCGCCAGGTCAAACTCGTTTCGCCAAATAATTAACATATGCCTAGATTTTCCGCCGGGTCAAACTCGTCACGTCACGAGTGACACTTCACCTGTCATCATTTTCAAAATGGAGGAGGCTGATTTCAATCATTTGAAATCGCATAAAGGGAAGAAGATTAAGAGCTATTCAGTAGGATTTAAGGTCCAAGCTATTGAATATGCTGAAAAGAACAATAAGCAGCTATGTTTTATTAATATACCATAGCTGCGTGTGTCAAATATGAGTCATTAAATGACTCCCGCCTCCTGGTGGTAGAGGGCGCTAGTGATCCTTCTTGCGACTACTCGGCTGCAGAAGAAGTGACAACAAGCAGCGATCGTTTATTTTTTCATCTCGCTTGCACTTTTAACATGGAGGATTACATATCTAAAATAAAACAGTTTTCTAAACTGGACTTTCAATGGAAGCAGGAGGTAATAAAGGAAGAACTTAAAACTGAAGAAAGATAGGGAAGACTTCTATAAAGCAGTTATCGATGCTATTGATCAGAAGGAACTGCGCAGGGACTTCATTTCTAAGTAAAGGTAAGACCATATTAACGTTTTTATTCATTAAATGTGCTTTTCATGATGGTATCCTTACATCACACTCAAATTTATAAGCGCGGGCCTAAATTTACCGCATGTCTTTGGTAAGCGCCGGAGTGAGAAGAGGTTTTAAAAGCACCCCCTGAAACCCCAAAAGGGACAAGCGGTAAAAAATGGATGGAGGGGGTTTTAAAAAAAACTTGCACCTCAGTTGCCAAATTTTTACTGTAAAATGTGTGGTATTATTACTGTCAAAGGGAAAAACAGTAGCAATGTTTTTATGGTAAAAAACTGTCAGCTAAGTTGTCAGAATTGTACTTTAAAATTGATGGTGTTTTTGACAGCATATTATAGTAAATGGAAAAACAGTACTGCTTATTTTTTACCGTGAAATCTACGGTTATTGTTTTTATAGTGCATTGCTGTTTTTATACCATTAAATATGTCCAATAAATGTTTTAAACCATTAAATATGTCAAATAACTTTTTATACCATTAAGTATGTCCAATACATGTTTGTATACCTTTAAATATGAGAAATAACGGTTTTCATACCATTATATATCTCAAATAACTGTTTTTATAACAATAAATATGTCAAATAACTGATTTTATAACAATAAAATATGTCAAATAACTGATTTCATACCATTAAATATCTCAAATAACTTTTTTTATACCATTAAATATGTGAAATAACTGTTTTTATACCATTAAATGTGTCATAAAACTGTTTTTATACCATTAAATATGTCCAATACATGTTTGTATACCTTTAAATATGAGAAATAACGGTTTTCATACCATTATATATCTCAAATAACTGTTTTTATAACAATAAATATGTCAAATAACTGATTTTATAACAATAAAATATGTCAAATAACTGATTTCATACCATTAAATATCTCAAATAACTTTTTTTATACCATTAAATATGTGAAATAACTGTTTTTATCCATTAAATGTGTCATAAAACTGTTTTTATACCATTAAATATGAGAAATAACTTTTTATACCATTAAATATGTCCAATGCATGTTTGAATACATTTAAATATGTGAAATAACTGTTTTTATAACAATAAATATGTCAAATAACTGTTTTTATAACAATAAATATGTCAAACTGTTTTTATAACAATAAATATGTCAAATAACTGGTTTTATATCATTACATTTTTTAAATAACTGTTTTTTATAGCATTTAATATGGGAAATAACTTGTTTACCATTAAATGTGTCAAATAACTGTTTTTATACCATTAAATATGTCCAATAAATGTTTTAAACCATTAAATATGTCAAATAACTTTTTATACCATTAAATATGTCCAATACATGTTTGTATACCTTTAAATATGAGAAATAACTGTTTTCATACCATTATATATGTCAAATAACTGTTTTTATAACAATAAATATGTCAAATAACTGATTTTATACCATTAAATATCTCAAATAACTTTATTTATACCATTAAATATGTGAAATAACTGTTTTTATACCATTAAATGTGTCATAAGACTGTTTTTATACCATTAAATATGAGAAATAACTGTTTTTATAACAATAAATATGTCAAATAACTGGATTTATAACAATAAATATGTCAAATAACTGATTTTTAACCAATAAATATCTCAAATAACTTTTTTTATACCATTAAATATGTGAAATAACTGTTTTTATACCATTAAATGTGTCATAAAACTGTTTTTATACCATTAAATATGAGGAATAACTGTTTTCATACCATTAAATATGTCAAATAACTGTTTTTATAACAAATATGTCAAATAACTGGATTTATTTCATTACATATGTCAAATAACTGTTATATCATTAAATATGTCAAATAACTGTTTTTATACAATTTAATGTCAATGACCTTTTTATACCATTTGATATCTCAAATAACTGTTTTTACACCATTACATTTTTTAAATAACTGTTTTTTATAGCATTTAATATGGGAAATGACTTGTTTACCATTAAATGTGTCAAATAACTGTTTTTATACCATTAAATATGTCAAATAACTTTTTATACCATTAAATATGTCAAATACATGTTTGCATACCTTTTAATATGAGAAATAACTGTTTTCATACCATTATATATGTCAAATAACTGTTTTTATAACAATAAATATGTCAAATAACTGGTTTTATATAATTACATATGTCAAATAACTGTTATATCATTAAATATGTAAAATAACTGTTTTTATACAATTTAATGTCAGTGACTTTTTTTATACCATTTGATATCTCAAATAACTGTTTTTACACCATTACATTTTTTAAATAACTGTTTTTTATAGCATTTAATATGGGAAATAACTTGTTTACCATTAAATGTGTCAAATAAATGTTTTTATAACAGTAAATATGTCAAATAACGGTTTTTATACCATTAAATACGACAAATAACTTTTTATACAATTAATAATGAGAAATAGCTGTTTTTACACCATTAATAATGTCAGATAACTACAAACCCCATTTCCATATGAGTTGGGAAATTGTGTTAGATGTAAATATAAACAGAATACAATGATTTGCAAATCCTTTTCAAGCCATATTCAGTTGAATATGCTACAAAGACAACATATTTCATGTTCAAACTCATAAACCTTTTTTTTTTGCAAATAATCATTAACTTTAGAATTTGATGCCAGCAACACGTGACAAAGAAGTTGGGAAAGGTGGCAATAAATACTGATAAAGTTGAGGAATGCTCATCAAACACTTATTTGGAACATCCCACCGGTGTGCAGGCTAATTGGGAACAGGTGGGTGCCATGATTGGCTATAAAAGCAGCTTCCATGAAATGCTAAGTAATTCACAAACAAGGATGGGGCGAGGGTCACCAATTTGGAAGCAAACTGTCGAACAGTTTTAGAACAACATTTCTCAACGAGCTATTGCAAGGAATTTAGGGATTTTACCATCTACGGTCCGTAAAATCATCAAAAAGTTCAGAGAATCTGGAGAAATCACTGCACATAAGCGATGATATTACAGACCTTTGATCCCTTAGGCGATACTACATCAAAAACCGAAATATGTGTGTAAAGGATATCACCACATGGGCTCAGGAACACTTCATAAAACCACTGTCAGTAACTACAGTTTGTTGCCACATTTGTAAGTGCAAGTTAAAACTCTACTATGCAAAGCCAAATCCATTTATCACCAATATCCTGAAATGCCGCCGGCTTGGCTGGGCCCGAGCATCTTCTAAGATGGACTGATGCAAAGTGGAAAAGTGTTCTGTGGTCTGACTAGTCCACATTTTAAATCATATTTGGAAACTGTGGACGTGGTGTCCTCCGGAACAGAGGAAAATAACCATCCGTATTGTTATAGGCGCAAAGTGTAAAAGCCAGCATGTGTGATGGTATGGGGGTGCATTAGTGCCCAAGGCATGGGTAACTTACACATCTGTGAAGGCACCATTAATGCTGAAAGGTCCATACAGGTTTTGGAGCAACATATGTTGTCATCCATGCAACGTTATTATGGACGCCCCTGCTTATTTCAGTAAGACAAGTGTTACAACAGCGTGGTTTCATAAAAAAAGAGTGCGGGTACTTTCCTGGCCCGCCTGCAGTCCAGACTTGTCTCCCATGGAAAATGTGTGGCGAATTATGAAAGGTAAAATACGACAGCGGAGACCCCGGACTGTTGAAGGACTGAAGCTCTACATAAAACAAGAATGGGAAAGAATTCCACTTTCAAAGCTTCAACAATTAGTTTCCTCAGTTCCCAAATGTTTATTGAGTGTTGTTAAAAGAAAAGGTGATGTAACACAGTAGTGAACATGCCCTTTCCCAACTACTTTGGCACGTGTTGCAGCCATGAAATTCTAAGTTAATGATTATTTGCAAAAAAAATTTAAGTTAATGAGTTTGAACATCAAATATGTTGTCTTTGTAGCATATTCAACTGAATATGGGTTGAAAAGGATTTGCAAATCATTGTATTCTGTTTATATTTACATCTAACACAATTTCCCAACTCATATGGAAACGGGGTTTGTATTTTATACCATTAAATATGTATAATAACAGTTTTTGTATAACATTAGATATGTAAAATAACTGTTTTATACCATTAGATATGTCAAATAAATGTTTATAACATTAAGTATGTCATAACCTTTTGTATAAAATTAAATATGACAAATAACTTGATACAATTTAATATCTCAAATAACTTTTTATACCATTAAATGTGTCAAATAACTATTTGTATATCATTACATGTTAGGGACTCGCATGGCTGCTGTTTTTGTGTTTTTTTTTATACCATTTAATATCTCAGATAACTGTCTTTATATCTCAAATAACTGTCTTTATGCCATGTAATATGAGAAATAACTGTTTTTATACCATTAAATGTGTCAAATAACTGTTTTATATCATTAAATATGTCAAATAACTGCTTTTATACCATTTAATATCTCAAATAACTGTTTTTATACCATTATATGTGTCAAATAACTGTTTTATATCATTAAATATGTCTAACTATTTTATTACATTAAATATGTCAAATAACTGTTTTTATATCATTAAATGTGTCAAAAACTGTATTTATAACATTAAATATGTCAAATAACTGTTTTTTATACCATTTAATATCTCAGATAACTGTCTTTATATCTCAAATAACTGTCTTTATGCCATGTAATATCTCAAATAACTGTTTTTATACCATTAAATGTGTCAAATAACTGTTTTATATCATTATATATTTCAAATAACTGCTTTTATACCTTTTAATATCTCAAATAACTGTTTTTATACCATTATATGTGTCAAATAACTGTTTTTATATCATTAAATATGTCAAATAACTATTTTATTACATTAAATATGTCAAATAACTGTTTTTATATCATTAAATGTGTCAAAAACTGTATTTATAACATTAAATATGTCAAATAACTGTTTTTTTTATACCATTTAATATCTCAGATAACTGTCTTTATATCTCAAATAACTGTCTTTATGCCATGTAATATCTCAAATAACTGTTTTTATACCATTAAATATGTCAAATAACTGTTTTATATCATTAAATATGTCAAATAACTGCTTTTATACCTTTTAATATCTCAAATAACTGTTTTTATACCATAATATGTGTCAAATGACTGT
The DNA here is from genome assembly GCF_033978795.1 of Nerophis ophidion. NCBI lineage: Eukaryota > Metazoa > Chordata > Actinopteri > Syngnathiformes > Syngnathidae > Nerophis > Nerophis ophidion. The sequence goes on along the minus strand of NC_084636.1, from coordinate 37,346,980 downwards.
TTTTATATCATTAAATATGTCAAATAACTATTTTATTACATTAAATATGTCAAATAACTGTTTTTATATCATTAAATGTGTCAAAAACTATAACATTAAATATGTCAAATAACTGTTTTTTTATACCATTTAATATCTCAGATAACTGTCTTTATGCCATGTAATATCTCAAATAACTGTTTTTATACCATTTAATATGAGAAATAACTTGTTATAGCATTAAAAATGTCAAATAATTGTTTTTATATCATTAAATATGTCAAATAACTATTTTATTACATTAAATATGTCAAATAACTGTTTTTATACCATTATATGTGTCAAATAACTATTTTTATACCATTAAATATGTCAAATAACTATTTTATTACATTAAATATGTCAAATAACTGTTTTTATATCATTAAATGTGTCAAAAACTGTATTTATAACATTAAATATGTCAAATAACTGTTTTTTTATACCATTTAATATCTCAGATAACTGTCTCTATATCTCAAATAACTGTTTTTATGCCATTAAATGTGTCAAATAACTGTTTTTATACCATTTAATATGAGAAATAACTTGTTATAGCATTAAAAATGTCAAATAATTGTTTTTACATCATTAAATATGTCAAATAACTATTTTATTACATTAAATATGTCAAATAACTGTTTTTATACCATTAAATGTGTCAAAAACTGTATTTATGACATTAAATATATCAAATAACTTTTTATACCATTTAATATGAGAAATAACTTGTTATAGCATTAAAAATGTCAAATAATTGTTTTTATATCATTAAATATGTCAAATAACTATTTTATTACATTAAATATGTCAAATAACTATTTTATACCATTAAATGTGTCAAAAACTGTATTTATAACATTAAATATGTCAAATAACTGTTTTTTTATACCATTTAATATCTCAGATAACTGTCTTTATATCTCAAATAACTGTTTTTATACCATTAAATGTGTCAAATAACTGTTTTTATACCATTTAATATGAGAAATAACTTGTTATAGCATTAAAAATGTCAAATAATTGTTTTTATATCATTAAATATGTCAAATAACTATTTTATTACATTAAATATGTCAAATAACTGTTTTTATACCATTAAATGTGTCAAATAACTGTTTTTATACCATTTAATATGAGAAATAACTTGTTATAGCATTAAAAATGTCAAATAATTGTTTTTATATCATTAAATATGTCAAATAACTATTTTATTACATTAAATATGTCAAATAACTGTTTTTATACCATTAAATGTGTCAAAAACTGTATAACATTAAATATGTCAAATAACTGTTTTTATACCATTTAATATGAGAAATAACTTGTTATAGCATTAAAAATGTCAAATAATTGTTTTTATATCGTTAAATATGTCAAATAACTATTTTATTACATTAAATATGTCAAATAACTGTTTTTATACCATTAAATGTGTCAAAAACCGTATTTATAACATTAAATATGTCAAATAACTGTTTTTATACCATTTAATATGAGAAATAACTTGTTATAGCATTAAAAATGTCAAATAACTGTTTTTTTATACCATTTAATATCTCAGATAACTGTCTTTATATCTCAAATAACTGTCTTTATGCCATGTAATATCTCAAATAACTGTTTTTATACCATTTAATATGAGAAATAACTTGTTATAGCATTAAAAATGTCAAATAATTGTTTTTATATCACTAAATATGTCAAATATGCGACTTATTTTTAGCATTATTTCCCAAACCTCTGGTTACAAAAAAGGGATTTCCTTAAAGGTAAAAATCCAAATGGCCACTGCATGCTTAGATTTTTTCAGTGGACAAAGTTTGGACCAAGTGGATTAGGTTTCCTGGCTCAGGTGAAACAAACACCTGGATGAAGGCACACCTACAACAAGACCGACATGCAAATGAGTCTGCTCTTGGCCCCGCCCCTGCGCATGTATTTAAACACTTTATGACTTGTGACAAGTGGCTGTTTGTTTGTTCAGGCGGCACCAAGAGTCCCAGGAAGTGACCCCACTTCATGGCCTCTTTCCTCGGGGGGCTAATGTCTTTTCACCATCTTAATGAGCTGCCTCATAAATAAATGCATGTCTCTAATTACATGATGGCCACTTCTTCTGGAGATCACATGATGATGATGATGGCCTTTGAGCAGATGCTCACCTCCACGGCCGCCTTTCATCTAAATCTATTAAGCCGCTCCTCGCTGGGCGCCGCTCGGCCCGCCAGCTGCCGGGACGGCCACGCCGCTAATCTGGGCCGTGACCGTCAGCAGGAGAACGAGGGCAGGGCGTGTGACGGGACACCAGCTAGTAGACACCGGTCCGCTTACGTCGACAACCAATCAGCAAGTCCACCACTAAGACCAGTCCGCTTCAGTTGACGTGTTGGTGTTGACATGCGTCGCTATGGTAACGTGTCACTGAGCAGTATACTATGCTTACCGTATTTCCTTGAATTGCCGCCGGGGCACTATCCATCCATCCATTTTCTACCGCTTATTCCCTTTTTGGGGTCGCGGGGGGCGCTGGCGCCTATCTCAGCTACAATCGGGCGGAAGGCGGGGTACACCCTGGACAAGTCGCCACCTCATCGCAGGGCCAACACAGATAGACAGACAACATTCACACACTAGGGACCATTTAGTGTTGCCAATCAACCTATCCCCAGGTGCATGTCTTTGGAGGTGGGAGGGGCCTATCCTCAGGTGCATGTCTTTGGAGGTGGGAGGGGCCTATCCTCAGGTGCATGTCTTTGGAGGTGGGAGGGGCCTATCCTCAGGTGCATGTCTTTGGAGGTGGGAGCAAGCCGGAGTCTTGGGAACCCACGCAGTCACGGGGAGAACATGCAAACTCCACACAGAAAGATCCCGAGCCTGGATTTGAACCCAGGACTGCAGGACCTTCGTATTGTGAGGCAGACGCACTAACCCCTCTGCCACCGTGCAGCTCGCCGGGGCACTATTTAATTTAAAACCTCTTCTCACTCCGGTGTTTACCAAAGGCATGTGGTAAAGGCAAGCATGCGCTAATTATTTTAAAACCTCCTCTCACTCCGGCGCTTATCAAAGGCATGCGGTAAATCTAGGCCTGCGCTTATAAATTTGAGTGTGATGTAAGGATACCATCATGAAAAGCACATTTGATTTAAAAAAAAAATGTTATTATGGTCTTACCTTTACTTATAAATTGTCATGATCCACGTCTTGGATCATGGCATAATCTGGTTTTGGTTCTGTTTATCACATTCCGTCTAGTATTTGTCTTCCTCAGTTCTTTGTGGCTCTTCCTGGTTTTGTTTCTGTTGTCATGGTTACTCATTTAGTGTCACCTGTCTCTGCTTTGATCACGCGCACCTGCCCTTGATTATTTATCCCCTATATATGCCCGCCTCTGTTTGACATTCAGTTTTGGACTCTTGCTTGCTACACGCCGCTCTTCCAGCATTGTGGTAAATCTCTATTTTTGTATACTTGTTAGCTTCTATGCTATTTTGTTTGTTTATGTCCCTAGCTTCCACGCTAGCGCCCTTTGTTCTTTCTAGCTCCCAAGCTAGTTCTGTTGGTTTTTGGTTAGTGCCTTTGTGCAAGTGTTTTTGTTCTTAGTTTGTTTTATTATATAAATAAATTCTTATCCCTACCCTCACGCTGTGTTCCATCTTCCGCTGCACCCACGAGAGAACATCTCGTCCCCACAATGCCACCGAGACGTCACATAAATGAAGTTCATGCAGAGCTCCTTCTGATCAAAAGCATCGATAACTTGTTTATAGAAGTCTTCCTTATCTTTATTCAGTTTTAAAAGTCTCACTGTCTCGATGGAGATCTTCCTTTATTACCTCCGGCTTCGATTGAAAGTCCAGTTTAGAAAACTGTTTTATTTTAGATATGTAATCCTCCATGTTAAAAGTGCAAGCGAGAGGAAAAAATAAACTCTTGCTGCTTGTTGTCACTTCTTCTGCAGCCGAGTGGTCGCAAGAAGGATCACTAGCGCCCTCTACCACCAGAATGTCATGGCTGCAACATGTGCCAAAGTAGTTGGGAAAGGGCATGTTCACCACTGTGTTACATCACCTTTTCTTTTAACAACACTCAATAAACGTTTGGGAACTGATGAAACTAATTGTTGAAGCTTTGAAAGTGGAATTCTTTCCCATTCTTGTTTTATGTAGAGCTTCAGTCCTTCAACAGTCCGGGGTCTCCGCTGTCGTATTTTACGCTTCATAGTGCGCCACACATTTTCAATGGGAGACAGGTCTGGACTGCCAGGAAAGTACCCGCACTCTTTTACTACGAAGCCATGCTGTTGTAACATGTGGCTTGGCATTGTCTTGCTGAAATAAGCAGGGGCGTCCATGATAACGTTGCTTGGATGACAACATGTGTTGCACCAAAACCTGTGTGGACCTTTCAGCATTAATGGTGCCTTCACAGATGTGTAAGTTACCCATGCCTTGGGCACTAATGCACCCCCATACCATCACACATGCTGGCTTTTACACTTTGCGCCTATAACAATCTGGATAGTTATTTTCCTCTTCTTTCTGGAGGACACCATGTTCTCTGTTTCCAAATATAATTTGAAATGTGGCCTGGGAACGCCTCGGGATCCCCCAGGAAGAGCTAGACGAAGTGGCTGGGGAGAGGGAAGTCTGGGTTTCCCTGCTTAGGCTGTTGCCCCCGCGACCCGACCTCGGATAAGCGGAAAATGATGGATGGATGGATGAATTGAAAACATTTTCACAGGGGGTACATCACTGAAAAAAGGTTGAGAACCACTGCTATATGCTCCTGCCGTAGCTATTAAAATGGATCATCTCATCGTTGGCGGTAAATTATAAAAACTGAGAAGGGCTGATCAAAAATGGCAACGAAAAGGAAATGATGTACTGCAGATTACAAGCTGAAAATGACAAGAGGAAGCGGCACATACCTTTGGAGTTGGCAGAGTTGTTTAGAAGTGACATCGAGGAAGAAGATTTCATGGGATTTATGGATTAGGAGTGAGAGATAGTTTGGTAAAGGTATAGCATGTTCTATATGTTATAGTTATTTGAATGACTTTTACCATAATATGTTAGGTTAACATAGCAGTTGCTTATTTATGCCTCATATAACCTACACTTATTCAGCCTGTTGTTCACTATTCTTTATTTATTTTAAATTGTCTATTCTTGGTGTTGGATTCTATCAAATAAATTTCCCCCAAATATGCGACTTATACTCCAGTGCGACTTATATAGGTTATTTTCCTTCTTTATTATGCATTTTCGGCCGGAGCGGCTTATAATCCGAAAAATACGGTTATATTTATTTTTGAGATCTTATTAAGTGTTCAATGTGGTTTTACTATTTTTGTTAGGAACTCACATGGCTGCCGTTTTTGTGACCCCAAGATGCAAGAACCAGGAGGACGATGAGCAGGTAAGATGATTTAAATGATTGTAAACAGAGGAGAAAGCAGTCTTGCATGAAACAGTTCCAACTTAAAGTGTGATCTTCCAGCACTGAGGAGTGCTGGAGACAAAGCATAAATAGGATACGTGTTGATTGGCAGCCGGTGTGGACCAGCTGCCAATCAACAGCAGGTGAGTGAAGAAACAGTGCTCAGGAAGTGGAAATCAAAACAAGAGCACTGATAGGAAGTCAATACAAAAACAAGGAAAACAAACAGAAATGAAGTGACTTATTTTGTTGACATTTGTTTTCCATGCTTGTGTTGACATTATTTTTCTGCCTTGATAGCTGAGGTATTATAATTACAGGAAGTTACATTTAGAATAAAATCTTTTTTTCCTGCAAAAAAATCCAAATATCAATATCAACCGATACAGTAAAAATATTTAAATAATTACTGAATGACAAAAAAATATTTGCCATAATTAAAAAAGGACAAGAGGGCAAATTAATGTTACACAGCCGTTATTTCCTAGCACTAAACCTGCAGAAATAGTTCTCAGGTTTTTATGTTTACTTTTTCTCACTTTGCACTATTTTCTTACACTTTATGAAGAATTTCTTTATTAACAATTAAAACATTTTTTTCCTCTTCCTTATTTTCCATAGGTCCAAAAAATTCCAATAATCATCAATATTGACCGATACAATATTAGTATTCAAATAATTACTGCATAACAAAAAAATCATTTCCATAGTTAAAAAAGGACAAAAAGGCAAATTAATGTTACACAGCCGTTATTTCCTAGCACTAAACCTGCAGAAAATAGTTCTCAGGTTTATCTATGTTTACTTTTTCACACTTTGCACTATTTTCTTACACTTTATGAAGCATTTGTTACATATTATTTAATTTTAAGAGTTTATAGTTATGTGTTCAATGTGATTTGACTATTTTGCTGACATTGCTTGTTTTCCATGCTTGTGTTGACATTATTTTTCTGCCGTGATAGCTGAGGTATTATAATTACAGGAAGTTACATTTACAATAAAATCTTTTTTTTCCTGCAAAAAAATCCAAATATCAATATCAACCGATACAGTAAAAATATTTAAATAATTACTGAATGAAAAAAAAATATTTTCCATAATTAAAAAAGGACAACATGGCAAATTAATGTTACACAGCCGTTATTTCCTAGCACTAAACCTGCAAAAATAGTTTTTCTCAGGTTTCTATGTTTACATTTTCTCACTTTGCACTATTTTCTTACACTTTATGAAGAATTTCTTTATTAACAATTAAAACATTTTTTTCCTCTTCCTTATTTTCCATAGGTCCAAAAAATTCCAATAATCATCAATATTGACCGATACAATATTACTATTCAAATAATTACTGCATAACAAAAAAATCATTTCCATAGTTAAAAAAGGACAAAAAGGCAAATTAATGTTACACAGCCGTTATTTCCTAGCACTAAACCTGCAGAAAATAGTTCTCAGGTTTATCTATGTTTACATTTTCACACTTTGCACTATTTTCTTACACTTTATGAAGCATTTGTTACATATTATTTAATTTTAAGAGTTTATAGTTAAGTGTTCAATGTGATTTGACTATTTTGCTGACATTGCTTGTTTTCCATGCTTGTGTTGACATTTCCCTCCTGCCTTGATAGATGAGGGATTATAATTACAGGAAGTTACATTTACAATAAAATCTTTTTTTTCCTGCAAAAAAATCCAAATATCAATATCAACCGATACAGTAAAAATATTTAAATAATTACCGAATGACAAAAAAATATTTTCCATAATTAAAAAAGGACAACAGGGCAAATTAATGTTACACAGCCGTTATTTCCTAGCACTAAACCTGCAAAAATAGTTTTTCTCAGGTTTATCTATGTTTACATTTTCTCACTTTGCACTATTTTCTTACACTTTATGAACCATTTCTTTATTTACAATTAAAACCTTTTTTTCCCCCTCTTCCTTATTTTCCAAAGGTCAAAAAAATTCCGATAATTATCATTATTGACCGATACAATATTAATATTCAAATAATTACTGCATAACAAAAAATCCTTTCCATAGTTAAAAAAGGACAACATGGCAAATTAATGTTACAGAGCCGTTATTTCCGAGCACTAAACCTGCAGAAAATAGTTCTTCTCAGGTTTCTATGTTTACATTTTCACACTATTTTCTTACACTTTATGAAGCATTTGTTACATATTATTTAATTTTAAGAGTTTATAGTTAAGTGTTCTATGTGATTTGACTATTTTGCTGACATTGCTTGTTTTCCATGCTTGTGTTGACATTTCCTTTCTGCCTTGATAGATGAGGGATTATAATAACAGGAAGTTACATTTACAATACAACTGCTTACATTTTATAAATTTTTTTTACTGTTTATTTTCATACATCATACAAATATGAATAACTACAGATCCCAACCGACAGGAAACACTTGCATCGTGATACAGTTTACAGCTCCAGTGACCAGGAAGGACAGCAGTTTCATGTTTGACTATTGCAATATGCAAAATCAATAGTGTTCTTGTCCTGGTAATGATACACAAAAGCTTTGGTATTCTTGTTTTGTGGAACAAATTGTGTATTGATCTGATTGTGCGATACGGACGATAACTTCCTCCAACAATAGAGCTTTTAAGTAGAGATGGAAGGACTATCAGTGTCAAGTAACTAAAGTGTTAAAAATAGGTAATTTTTGTTTTTAACTTCAGATCTATCTGTCGATTATAGTTTTTTGTTACTATCATTATAATCATTATTTTTTTAATTGTATGTTTTTGTGCAAAAAAATTGAGTTTTTTGTGTGACAAACAAATGTTTGAGAGTGTAATATTTGATGTGACGTCATTAGAGCTGTGACTAGTTTAATCATTCATAACAAAATTGATTTTGAGTCATTATTATTTGACAGATTTAAAGAAAAACAACTGCGTGCATGTCAGCTTTGTGCAATTTGAGTCATCTTTGCTACTTTTTCTAGATACATTGTAGCTGTTTTGGGAGACTTGGTGGGCGTAGCGATGCCGGATTTGTTCTTCCGTGGATGCGTCGGACAAGAACACAGCGTAAGGTAAGTAATTAAAGATTTATTCAACTAATAAAACAGGCTAGATCAAAAACACTGGTGCTAGGCGGAAAAGACGAACAAATGGCGCTAGCATGAGAGCTAGGGAAACAAACACTTGGCACGAAGGCACAAAAAGGCAAAACAAAAGCTATTAGCGTGAGAGCTCGGGAAAAACTAGGCGTAGCGTGAAAGCTAGCGAGTGGAAAACAATGAATAGCAGTCGTCATCTGTTGCGTGAAAGCAAATTAGGATCCGAGGCAGAAGAACAAAAAGGGGCAGGCCTAAATAAGGCAGTAATCAGTAGAAACAGGTGTGTGTAGAAAGCAAGGGGCGGGTGAACTAAAAAGCTACCATGGTGACAGAACAAAACAGGAAGTAAGGACGTCAAAGAACAGAGTGTGATACCAAAATGGAACAAAAGCATGAATAAGGAATGATCCGGGCATCGGATCATAACATAATTGCTCTTTTATTGCACTTTTTTTTGTTTTTTTTTGTTTGAATGTCTGTTAAACATTAGGACAGCCCTAAACTAGATAAATAGAGATAGACAGATAGCCAATAAGAATTAGTGAGTGATGTCACTGTCGGCCATCTTGTTTGTTGTTGCTACTAACTCAAGTGGATGGTGTTCTTGGACATGGACAAACTCAACATAAAGTTTGCTTAGTAATCACTTCCAAAAGGTCCAACATGGAGGAAAGCTGAATACAATTATCCCTGAAGAAATGAAGTATGTACAAAAATGTTTTCCAGACAGCCAACCCACATTTTATAGATAATTATACTTTACACATGCAGTAAACAATGAACTGTAAAAATGAACATTCAACATCACTTTTATTTGAACACTTTTATTGAACATTTGTTGGGCGTGAGAAAAAGAAGGAAAGCCACACCAAGACCACTTTTTATGTGTTATACATTTTTTCTTCATTTTTAAATGTAATCTAATTCTAATTATTCATTTTATTCTTTGTTTTTTATACAGTATATATACAGTGGGGCAAACAAGTATTTAGTCAGCCAGCGATTGTGCAAGTTCTCCCACTTCAAAGGATGACAGAGGTCTGTCATTTTCATCATAGGTACACTTCAACTGTGAGAGACAGAATGTGAAAATAAATCCAGGAATTCACATTGTAGGAAATTTAAAGAATTTATTTGTAAATTATGGTGGAAAATAAGTATTTGGTCACTTCAAACAATGAAGATCTCTGGCTCTCACAGACCTGTAACTTCTTCTTTAAGAATCATTCTGTCCTCCACCTGTTACCTGTATTAAGGGAACCTGTTTGAACTTATCTGTATAAAAGACACCTGTCCACAGCCTCAAACAGTCAAACTCCAAACTCCACTATGGCCAAGACCAAAGAGCTGTTGAAGGACATCAGGAAAACAATTGTAGACCTGCACCAGACTGGGAAGAGTGAATCTACATTAGGCAAACAGCTTGGTGTGAAAAAATCAACTGTGGGAGCAATTATCAGCAAATGGAAGACATACAAGACCACTGATAATCTCCCTCGATCTTGGGCTCCACGCAAGAGCTCATCCCGTGGGGTCAAAATAATCATGAGAACAGTGAGCAAAAATCCCAGAACCACACGGGGGGACCTGGTGAATGACCTGCAGAGAGCTGGGACCAAAGTAACAAAGGTTACCATCAGAAACACACTATGCCGACAGGAAATCAAATCCTGCAGTGCCAGACGTGTCCCCCTGCTTAAGCCAGTGCATGTCCAGGCCCGTCTGAAGTTTGCCAGAGAGCACATGGATGATACAGCAGAGGATTGGGAGGAAGTCATGTGGTCAGATGAAACCAAAATAGAACTTTTTGGTATAAACTCAACTCGTCGTGTTTGGAGGAAGAAGAATACTGAGTTGCATCCCAAGAACACCACACCTACTGTGAAGCATGGGGGTGGAAACATCATGCTTTGGGGCTGTTTTTCTGCTAAGGGGACAGGACGATTGATCCGTGTTAAGGAAAGAATGAATGGGGCCATGTATCCTGAGATTTGGAGCCAAAACCTCCTTCCATCAGTGAGAGCTTTGAATTGTTGACCAAATATTTATTTTCCATCATAATTTACAAATAAATTCTTTAAAATTCCTACAATGTGATTTCCTAGATTTTTTTTCCATATTCAGTCTCTCACAGTTGAAGTGTACCTATGATGAAAATTACAGACCTCTGTCATCATTTTAAGTGGGAGAACTTGCACAATCGCTGGCTGACTAAATACTTTTTTGCCCCACTGTGTGTGTATATATATGTATGTATGTATGTATATATATATATATATACATATACACACACACACTTGTAAAGAACATAATGTCAAGGCTGTCTTGAGTCTTATTTTTTTGTGATGTAGTGATTGGAGCACATGTTGCTCTCAAAAAACATTCATGAAGTTTGCTTCTTTTATGAATTTGTTTTGGCTCTACTGAAAATGTCAGCAAAGGTTCTGGGTCAAAGGTATAAATCCAGCAATGTTAATATTTGCTTACATGTCCCTTGGCAAGTTTCAATGCAATAAGGCACTTTTTGTAGCCATCAACAAGCTTCTGCTTACATTTTAGACTACAAAATTGCTGCAATTCAGCTAAATGTCTTTGCTTTTCTGACATGGACTCCTTTCTTCAGCATTGTCCACATGATTAAATAAATAAATAAATGGGTTGTACTTGTATAGCGCTTTTCTACCTTCAAGGTACTCAAAGTCAGGTATTTAGGAAGGCCATTCTAAAACCTTCATTCTAGCCTGATTAAGCCATTCCTTTACCACTTTTGACGGGTGTTTGGGGTCATTGTCCTGTTGGAACACCCAACTGCGCCCAAGACCCAACCTCCGGGCTGATGATTTTAGCTTGTCCTGAACAATTTTGAGCTAATCCTCCTTTTTCATTGTCCCATTTAAAGCAGCAGTTCCATTGGCAGCAAAACAAGCCCGGAGCATAATACTACCACCACCATGCTTGACGGTATGTTTGGTGTTCTTGGAATTAAAGGCCTCACCTTTTCTCCTCCAAAACATATTGCTGGCTATTGTTTCATCTGACATCACATAGAGAAAGATAAGAACTTCTGGAGGAAAGTTCTGAAGTCAGATAAAACTAAAATTGAGCCACAAAACCCCGAAATTTGTTAGGAGGAGAAAACGTAAGGCCTTTAATGGTAAATGGGTTGTACTTGTATAGCGCTTTTCTACCCCTTTTTAAGGAGCCCAAAGCGCTTTGACCCTATTTCCACATTCGCCCATTCACACACACATTCACACACTGATGGAGGGAGCTGCCATGCAAGGTGCTAACCAGGACCCATCAGGAGCAAGGGTGAAGTGTCTTGCCCAAGGACACAACGGACGTGACTAGGGTGGTAGAAGGTGGGGATTGAACCAGTAACCCTCAGATTACTGGCACAGCCACTCTACCAACTTCGCCACGCCGTCCCCTAAATCCCAGGAACATCATCGCTACCATCAAGCATGGTGGTGGTAATATTATTTTCTGGGCTTGTTTTGCTGACAATGGAACTGCTGCTTTAAATGGGACAATGAAAAAGGAGGATTAGCTCCAAATTGTTCAGGACAAGCTAAAATCATTAACCCGGAGGTTGGGTCTTGGGCGCAGTTGGGTGTTCCAACAGGGCAATGACCCCAAACACACCTCAAAAGTGGTAAAAATAATGGCGAAATCAGGCTAGAATGAAGGTTTTAGAATGGCCTTCCAAAAGTCCTGACTCAAAGGTGTGGACAATGCTGAAGAAACAAGTCCATGTCAGAAAAGCAACACATTTAGCTCAAGTGCAGCAATCTAGTCAGGAATGTAAGCAGAAGCTTGTGGATGGCTACCAAAATCGCCTTATTGCAGTGAAACTTGCCAAGGGACATGTAAGCAAATATTAACATTGCTGATGTATACTTTTGACCCAGCACATTGTCAATAGAGCCATAATCAATTAAAAAAAGAAGCAAACTTCATGAATGTTTTTTGTGACCAAGTATGTGCTCCAATCACTACATCACAAAAAAATAAGAGTTGTAGAAAGTATTGTCAGAAAGCACTGGAAGATGTGCAGCAGGCAGCAATGCCCAGCAGGAATTCCATCACCTGTATCTTGAAATGTTCAATCTGGAAGCATCCAGTGAATACTGTGAAAGGGCAGTTGGCATCCAGGGAAATCTGGAAGACAACCAGGAAAGACTGGATGACTGCAGGAAAGTCTGCACCGGGAGTGGAAGGTTTGTTACCTCACCCACTAGTCCTGTAAAAGGGACACTTTAAACTTACTACGAAGACAAATAGGGGAAAAACAACCCGATGGCCTTCCGAGAGGCGGGCAGGAAGAAGGGCCAGATCAAACGGATTTCTTGGCGACGACTGGAATGGACACCGACAAAGAGTCTAGGATCATGAGAAGATGCAGGTGTGGGTGGGAGAAGGTGACCACCTTCAGAGGTTTGCGTATCTATCAGGAAAGGAAAAAGTGCAAAGAGAGAGGCCATCTGCAACATTGCAGTGCAACCACAGCTCAGACAAGAGGAACCCAAAGCCAGCTGGCAAACCACAGTGCTGAGGGATCCACCGTTGCTGAAAAAGGGCAGGCGGAGGACACAGGACGGCCCCTGGTGGACCCCAATGCCTCTGAGAGTGGCACTGACGAAGACACACACAGAATACAAATCCATCCATCCATTTTCTACCGCTTATTCCCTTTTTGGGGTTGCGGGGGGCGCTGGCGCCTATCTCAGCTACAATCAGGCGGAAGGCGGGGTACACCCTGGACAAGTCGCCACCTCATGGCAGGGCCAACACAGATAGACAGACAACATTCACACTCACATTCACACACTAGGGCCAATTTAGTGTTGCCAATCAACCTATCTCCAGGTGCATGTCTTTGGAAGTGGGAGGAAGCCTGAGTACCCGGAGGGAACCCACGCATTCACGGGGAGAACATGCAAACTCCACACAGAAAGATCCCGAGCCTGGATTTGAACCCAGGACTGCAGGAACTTCGTATTGTGAGGCAGACGCACTAACCCCTCTGCCACCGTGAAGCCAGAATACAAAGCAACCCCAAAAACCAGGAGAAAAGCCAGAGAGCAGAGAGGAAAGAACCGGGAAGGAGGCAGCTGGTCATTTTGGCCCAAAGCAAACAAAGTTGCGGTATGGCAGAATCCGGACAAGGTCCTCAGCCTTATCCTGGAGCTCTCACTGCGTGGCCAGGGGGAAACCAAGCTGAACTGCATTGGAGACATCCTGTACGACGAAGGCAGAGGCACATTTGGAGTAGCCGCTGAAAAGCGGAAATTTGGGCTAATGCAGAAAGGAAGGAGGGAGAGAGAAATCAAGCAGTTGGTGAAGAGACGGCGTCAACTCCGGAAACAGTGGAGGAAGGAAAGCAAGAAGGAGAAGGACGGCCTGAAGCCACTGTGGGATGAGGTGAAAAAAGATCTTGCCGGCCTACGGAGGGCTGAGCCATTCGCAAACGCAGAAGGCGGAAGGAGAAAGAGGAGTAACTTCTTTAAAAATCCCGTCAAGCATGTGAGACAGCTGCTAGAGGACAAGAGAAGTGGGAAGCTGGATATTACCAAATCTGAGTTGGAGAATCACATCGAGGAACAGTACAGTGACCCAGCAAAGTCAACTCCACAGGGATCCCCTGGTTATATCCCTCCACCCAGCTCCCTCAACCTTACTCTTTAATGCTGCCCTCCCCAAACTCAGTTAGGTGGCAGAGGTCGTCCGAAAAGCAAGAGCTGCATCAGCCCCAGGCCCCAATGGGATATAATACAAGCTGTATGAGTACTACCCAGGGGTCCTGAGACATCTCTGGAACCTGCTGAGAGTGGCCTGGACAAAACAAGTCATCCCTTCAGAGTGGCAAAGAGCGGTTACAGTTTTCATCTCAAAGGAACAGGACTCCAGTACGATCAGCCAGTTCAGGAGCATTGCCCTCCTAAATGACGAAGGGAAGATTTTCTTCTCCATCCTGGCCAAGTGGTTGACCAGTTACCTCACAAGCAACGGGTACATCGACACCAGCTGCCAGAAGGCTAGCGTGCCAGGCTTTTCAGGCTGTGTGGAACACTCTGCAGTAATATGGGAGCAGATCTAAAGAGCGAAGAGAGAGAGTGATGTGACCTACATGTCGTGTGGCTGGACTTTGCCAACGCATACGGGTTTGTCGCCCACCAACTCATCGAGTTCGACCTGGACTTCTTCCATGTACCAGTTTGCATCAGAGCCCTGGTAGCCAAGTACTTTGGAGACCTCCAGATGTGCTGCACTCATCAGAACTGGCTGGCAACAGCTGGAAGTAGGCATCGTCATGGGATGTTCAATCTCGCCCGTCCTGTTCGTTGCAGCCTTCGAGATCATCCTCATGGGGGCTAGGAAGATGTTCAGAGGAGTGAAACTGCCTTCAGGAAAGTGGCTACTAGCAGTGAGAGGCTACATGGATGATATCACCACCATACTTCAGACAGCAGCATGTACAACACGAGTTCTGAAGAGGATCGACGAGCTTGTGGGCTGGGCGAGGATGAAGATCAAACCCCCCAAATCACATAGTCTATCTATCAGGAAAGGAGTCAGAAGTGACTTTGTCGCAGGCGGTGAGAACATCCCATTGCTGGCAGATCAACCTGTTCGTAGCCTGGGTCGCACCTACAGAGCTCTCTGACAGGCAGATGGGGGAGACGGTGAAGAATCAGTTTGCAGATGGCTTGGCCACGATCAATCAAAGCCAACTCTCTGGGAAGTACAAAGCATGGTGCTACCAGTTCAAACTGTACCAAAGGGTGATTTGGCCACTGAAGATGAGCGAAATCTCCTCCTCAGTTGTAAGCAAGATGGACGGGCTGGCAAACTCGTTTATCAGAAAGTGGCTGGGACTACCAAGGGCCTCTCAGACGTAGGCCTCTTTGGTAGGAACTCGCTTCAACTACCACTGTGATTCATCAGCCTGGGATACAAGCAAGAGAAAGCTTGGCTGGTGCTGGAGCTGAGGGAATCCACTAACCAGCTGGTGAGAGCAGCGGGCACCCAGATAAGGACAGGAAGAAAGTGGAAAGCCCAAGAAGAGCTCGGCACGACAATCTGCAGGCTGAAGCACCGTAAAGTGGTCAGCTGAGTTCAGGAAGGTTGAGCAGGCCTTGGGAGGGGTGAGGCTCCCTTGTTCTGGTCAAAGGCTTCCAAAGAAGACCGGGAAGCGATGGTGGTGGCAGAAGTGGCAAGAACTGAGCAGGAACGCCTAAACATCAAAGCGGTATCTCAGGTCCAGCAAAGTCATTGGACATCGTGAGAAAGTCTCACAGACAGGCCTATGTCATGGTCCGACCTGTGGAAGATCCCCCAAGCCAGGCTCAGCCTCCTGATCAGAGCAACGTACGACACCTTGCCTTCTCCCCGAAACCTCTACCAATGGTTTAGTGCCGAGGAGAACTGTCCCCTCTGCAACACAATCAATGCAAGCCTCCAGCACATCCTGTCGGGCTGCACGACAGCGTTGTTGTTGGGCCGCTATAGATGGCGACATGACCAAGTCTTAAGAAAGCTGGCAGAGGTGTCAGAGACCTGCAGGAGGCGAATAGCAGACCTTCCACGACAGCCAGGCATCACAACCAGTTCGCGAGGGCTTTAGAGGGTGACTCCCCCCCCCCGCCGGAGAGCTACAGCGGGACTCCTCTCACCAGGATATGAGTGGGGCATGAGGGTCGACCTGGGGAAGCTGCTCCAGTTCCCCAGGGAAATCGTCCAAACATCGCTACGGCCAGACCTGGTCTACTGGTCAGAGGCTTACAAGTCGGTTCTTCTGGTCGAGCTCACTGTCCCATGGGAGGAGAGGTTGGAGGCTGCTTATAAGCGGAAGTGAGCCAAGTACTCTGAAAGTGGAGGGAGGCTGGCTGGAAAGCTGTCATCTGCCCTGTGGAAGTAGGGTGTGGGGTATTTGTGGGTTCCTCAACTGCCTGCCTACTCCGACACATTGAATGCACAGGAGCGGGGCATCGGAAAGCAATGAAAGAACCGGCTGATAAGGTGGACAAAGGCAGCTTCTGGCTGTGGCTAAGTGGGAAGCATAAGAGTTGGGGGGCAAACACCTAGGGCATCAGCAGGGGGTGGCAGGGAGATATCCTTACCATCGCTCCGCCACCATGAGATGTACTGGGGTTAAAAGAGCGAAACGTTGATGAATGGTGGTCCCCAGCTGATGACCCATTTATGCAACAGAGGTGTCACAGCACACCTGTTCAAAAGCCACTGGAGGAGGTGCGTCAGGCAGCAATCAATCAATCAATCAATGTTTACTTATATAGCCCTAAATCACTAGTGTCTCAAAGGGCTGCACAAACCACTACGACATCCTCGGTAGGCCCACATAAGGGCAAGGAAAAACTCACACCCAGTGGGACGTCGGTGACAATGATGACTATGAGAACCTTGGAGAGGAGGAAAGCAATGGATGTCGAGCGGGTCTAACATGATACTGTGAAAGTTCAATCCACAATGGATCCAACACAGTCGCGAGAGGCCAGTCCAAAGTGGATCTAACACAGCAGCGAGAGTCCCGTTCACAGCGGAGCCAGCAGGAAACCATCCCAAGCGGAGGCGGATCAGCAGCGCAGAGATGTCCCCAGCCGATACACAGGCGAGCAGTACATGGCCACCGGATCGGACCGGACCCCCTCTACAAGGGAGAGTGGGACATAGGAGAAAAAGAAAAGAAACGGCAGATCAACTGGTCTAAAAAGGGAGTATCTCACCTTCTTTATCAAAGTGCTGGCAATCGCAACTTTCCTTTTCCCCCCCATGATGGATTATTTTGCAGAGCGATAGGTTGACAAATAGACAAGTTTATTTGGGTCGTGTACAAAATACGAAGTTTCTGGTGAAAATGCCATCGAAAAAGGAGTTGCACACACACACACACACACACACACACACACACACACACACACACACATCTCTGGTTGGTTGGCATGGTTCAAAATCAATAAGACTCTTTGATGCGGAAACTAAGTGATCCTGAAATCCTTGTGGCGACCCGACTGTCGTGTTGTGTTGCCTTCTAAGTTACATGGCGGCCATGAGAGGGCACACACACACACACACACACACACACACACACACACACACACACACACACACACACACACACACATTTGTCGGAAGCAATTTGGCGAGTGCTGCGGCTCAGGGCAGTCGAGGGCGGGACATTAGGACTATGAGGGCTCCATATGTGTGGTCACCTGACGCTCCAGGTCACCTTTTGGCCGTGCACATTATTAAGTGCTTCCCCTCTAATCAAATGACCCCCCCCCCCCCTCTCACCCCCCCAGTTTATTTATAGGCCCACCAGTTGGTTTAATGTGATCGTCCCAAATAGGATTATACATGGGAACAAATTACCTAAGTGGGCCGCTCTTTTCGCAATGATGGAAGCCATGAACATCATGTCTCCCACCATTATTTCATTATTGGACTTTAGCATCTGTCGGCTGCGGCTCGCCACTCCAGACTGGCGCGCAGCTGCCGGACGCTCGCAAAGACCCCCGCCACCAAAAGGGAGGGGCGGACATCGGACACTCTCATCGCTTCGTGTGTACAGAACTTCATTCGAAAAGCGACGCGTTTTAAGACCGAGGACTTGCTCCATATTGAAAAGAGTCACGCCGAAGAGAAAAGTATTGAGGGAAAATGATCAATCAACCAATCAATGTGTACTTATATAGCCCTAAATCACGAGTGTCTCAAAGGGCTGCACAAGCCACAACGATAAAATTATAGGTACAATTTTAAAAAACTAAGAAAAAAGTTAAAGTACCAATGATTGTCCTCTCTATCCGACCCATTCCCTTGTTCACCCCCTGGGAGGTGAGGGGAGGAGTGGGCGGCCGCGGTGCCACGCCCGGGAATCATTTTTGGTGATTTAACCCCCAATTCCAAGCCTTGATGCTGAGTGCCAAGCAGGGAGGTAATGGCTACCATTTTTTTTTTTTATAGTCTTTGATATGACTCGGCCGGGGTTTGAACTCACAACCTCGCCATCTCAGGGCGGACACTCTAACCCAGGGGTGCCCACACTTTTTCTGCAGGCGAGCTACTTTTCAATTGACCAACTGGAGGGGATCTACCTCATTTATATATATCATTTATATTTATTTATTTATGAAAGAGACATTTTTGTAAACAAGTTAAATGTGTTTAATGATAATACAAGCATGTGTAACACATATAGATGTCTTTCTTTCACAAAGACAAGAATATAAGTTGGTGTATTACCTGATTCTGATGACTTGCATTGATTGGAATCAGACAGTAATGATGATAACGCCCACATTTTCAAATGGAGGAGAAAAAAAGTTGTCCTTTCTGTACAATACCACATGAAAGTGGTTGCTTTTTGGCATCTAATTCATCCAGCTTCCATACACTTTACAAGAAAAACATTGGCGGCAAATTCCGTAGCTTGCTTGATTGACATTCACGGCACCCGAGGGTCTTGTGAGATGACGCTGGCTGCTGCCACTTCATTATTAGGAAAAAATGACAGAGAGGAAGGCGAGAAACACTTTTTATTTCAACAGACTTTCGCGCCGTCCCTTCCGTCAAAACTCTAAAGGCCGACTGCACATTTCCTATCTTCACAATAAAAGCCCTGCTTCATGCTGCCTGCGCTAACAAAATAAGAGTCTCGGAAAGCTGGCGTGCACAAGTGATGTGCACACCAGCTTTCTGAGGGATCGCTTGTGCACGCCAGTTTTCCGAGACTCTGTATTTAGTTAGCGCAGGCAGCATGAAGCACACTGCCATCTGGTGGTGTCAGAAGAGTAAAACATACAATGGACTTTGGAAAAAAAAAGTGTACAAATAAGAATTAGCATGTCACTAAACATGAAGTACACGTTTGTGTACTTATGGACTAAGTACATCATATCAAAAGATGATTCTTAGATTTTATTCTAATTAGGGTCCAATAAGCCTAAATAGCAATTAGAAATAAAATTAAAAAGAAGCATGTAAACAAACAGCTTGGGCCTTAAGAGGTTAACGTTGGTCAATTAAAGTCAGGGAAGTGAAGTTTATTTTATAACTTTATGGCATAATTACTCATTATGTCCACCATGGAAATGATCTGTCCATTATTTATACTTTGTCTTGCACGTCGGCAGAAGAAGATCCTCACTTATTTAGTTTATAATTCTTTACAAATTGTGGATTGTTGGCGACTAAAAGTGTTTCCAAACAAGATTGGCCACGGAGAACGCCAAGTCCTTTCCAAAAAACAAAAAACCTCGTCGGGTGCGAGACTTATTTTTTTTTTGTGGAGGAAGCAGAGCGGAGCCTTATTGAGCGCCACTTGGCCACAAACTTGTCTATCCCGTCCCATTGTCTTGAGTAATTAAAATGATTAGCTTAATGAGCTTAATTAAGTCAATTTGACTACAGGACACGGCCATATGGCGAAGAAAAACAAAGATGGGAGCTAATTAAAGTTAAAATAATGCAGGTTTTAATTAACTCAACCCTCAGGCATCAACATTTTCAAATTTATCCAAGCTGATAATTAAAAAGTCCTCTTGCCCGAGCGGCGTTTCTTCTCTCAGCTAATTAGATCTGGAAATAAATGAGCAACATGACGCTCCAAATATGAATTCCTGCTATAAGATGACTTCACTTGCTAATGAAATTAATTAGCTGCACTGGACCCTCCATCACATGCCATCCACTTCATGGAACGCCTCGGGCCGCACATTTACAATTGTAATGCAGACCTCTTTAGCCAATCAGCATGCACGTCTATTGATGCTGCCTCCTTTGTGGGCCCGCTCCTTCAAACTTGCAGAAAAAAAGCAGGAGCGTGCCAAGGAGCCGTGCCAGGACCAGATCCACAGCCTCCACTGTGTGTGCCAGCCCCCTTACGCAAGACCCCTGCGGTTTACAACCACCTCCCACAGCAATCTCTCAGGGACGTGCCGCGTAACTCGCTAACAACACAGGAACATTTAGCATGTGGCCGTGCAGTGTTCAATGTAGTCGGTAGCATACGATGTAGCATGTAGCTTACCGGTTGCATGTTGTCATACAGTGTTCAATGCAGTCTGTAGCATACGATGTAGCATGTAGCATACAGGTTTGCATGTTGTCATACAGTGTTCAATGCAGTCTGTAGCATACGATGTAGCATGTAGCATACAGGTTTGCATGTTGTCATACAGTGTTCAATGCAGTCGGTAGCATACGATGTAGCATGTAGCATACAGGTTTGCATGTTGTCATACAGTGTTAAATGCAGTCGGTAGCATACAATGTAGCATGTAGCATACAGGTTTGCATGTTGTCATACAGTGTTAAATGCAGTCTGTAGCATACAATGTAGCATGTAGCATACAGGTTTGCATGTTGTCATACAGTGTTAAATGCAGTCGGTAGCATACAATGTAGCATGTAGCATACAGGTTTGCATGTTGTCATACAGTGTTAAATGCAGTCGGTAGCATACGATGTAGCATGTAGCATACAGGTTTGCATGTTGTCATACAGTGTTCAATGCAGTCGGTAGCATACGATGTAGCATGTAGCATACAGGTTTGCATGTTGTCATACAGTGTTAAATGCAGTCGGTAGCATACGATGTAGCATGTAGCATACAGGTTTGCATGTTGTCATACAGTGTTAAATGCAGTCGGTAGCATACGATGTAGCATGTAGCATACAGGTTTGCATGTTGTCATACAGTGTTCAATGCAGTCTGTAGCATACAATGTAGCATGTAGCATACAGGTTTGCATGTTGTCATACAGTGTTAAATGCAGTCTGTACCATACAATGTAGCATACAGGTTTGCATGTTGTCATACAGTGTTCAATGCAGTCGGTAGCATAAGATGTAGCATGTAGCATACAGGTTTGCATGTTGTCATACAGTGTTAAATGCAGTCGGTAGCATACAATGTAGCATACAGGTTTGCATGTTGTCATACAGTGTTCAATGCAGTCGGTAGCATACGATGTAGCATGTAGCATACAGGTTTGCATGTTGTCATACAGTGTTAAATGCAGTCTGTAGCATACAATGTAGCATACAGGTTTGCATGTTGTCATACAGTGTTAAATGCAGTCTGTAGCATATGATGTAGCATGTAGCATACAGGTTTGCATGTTGTCATACAGTGTTAAATGCAGTCTGTAGCATACAATGTAGCATGTAGCATACAGGTTTGCATGTTGTCATACAGTGTTCAATGCAGTCTGTAGCATACAATGTAGCATGTAGCTTACAGGTTTGCATGTTGTCATACAGTGTTAAATGCAGTCTGTAGCATACAATGTAGCATGTAGCATACAGGTTTGCATGTTGTCATACAGTGTTCAATGCAGTCTGTAGCATACAATGTAGCATGTAGCATACAGGTTTGCATGTTGTCATACAGTGTTAAATGCAGTCTGTAGCATACAATGTAGCATGTAGCATACAGGTTTGCATGTTGTCATACAGTGTTAAATGCAGTCTGTAGCATACAATGTAGCATGTAGCATACAGGTTTGCATGTTGTCATACAGTGTTCAATGCAGTCTGTAGCATACAATGTAGCATGTAGCATACAGGTTTGCATGTTGTCATACAGTGTTAAATGCAGTCTGTAGCATACAATGTAGCATGTAGCATACAGGTTTGCATGTTGTCATACAGTGTTCAATGCAGTCTGTAGCATACAATGTAGCATGTAGCATACAGGTTTGCATGTTGTCATACAGTGTTAAATGCAGTCCGTAGCATACAATGTAGCATGTAGCATACAGGTTTGCATGTTGTCATACAGTGTTCAATGCAGTCTGTAGCATACAATGTAGCATACAGGTTTGCATGTTGTCATACAGTGTTAAATGCAGTCGGTAGCATACAATGTAGCATGTAGCATACAGGTTTGCATGTTGTCATACAGTGTTAAATGCAGTCCGTAGCATACAATGTAGCATGTAGCATACAGGTTTGCATGTTGTCATACAGTGTTCAATGCAGTCTGTAGCATACGATGTAGCATGTAGCATACAGGTTTGCATGTTGTCATACAGTGTTAAATGCAGTCTGTAGCATACAATGTAGCATGTAGCATACAGGTTTGCATGTTGTCATACAGTGTTAAATGCAGTCTGTAGCATACAATGTAGCATGTAGCATACAGGTTTGCATGTTGTCATACAGTGTTAAATGCAGTCTGTAGCATACAATGTAGCATGTAGCATACAGGTTTGCATGTTGTCATACAGTGTTAAATGCAGTCTGTAGCATACAATGTAGCAAGTAGCATACAGGTTTGCATGTTGTCATACAGTGTTAAATGCAGTCTGTAGCATACAATGTAGCAAGTAGCATTCAGGTTTGCATGTTGTCATACAGTGTTCAATGCAGTCGGTAGCATACAATGTAGCATGTACCATACAGGTTTGCATGTTGTCATACAGTGTTAAATGCAGTCTGTAGCATACAATGTAGCATGTAGCATACAGGTTTGCATGTTGTCATACAGTGTTCAATGCAGTCTGTAGCATACGATGTAGCAAGTAGCATACAGGTTTGCATGTTGTCATACAGTGTTCAATGCAGTCTGTAGCATACAATGTAGCATGTAGCATACAGGTTTGCATGTTGTCATACAGTGTTAAATGCAGTCTGTAGCATACAATGTAGCATGTAGCATACAGGTTTGCATGTTGTCATACAGTGTTAAATGCAGTCTGTAGCATACAATGTAGCATGTAGCATACAGGTTTGCATGTTGTCATACAGTGTTAAATGCAGTCTGTAGCATACAATGTAGCATGTAGCATACAGGTTTGCATGTTGTCATACAGTGTTAAATGCAGTCTGTAGCATACAATGTAGCATGTAGCATACAGGTTTGCATGTTGTCATACAGTGTTCAATGCAGTCTGTAGCATACAATGTAGCATGTAGCATACAGGTTTGCATGTTGTCATACAGTGTTAAATGCAGTCCGTAGCATACAATGTAGCATGTAGCACACAGGTTTGCATGTTGTCATACAGTGTTCAATGCAGTCTGTAGCATACAATGTAGCATACAGGTTTGCATGTTGTCATACAGTGTTAAATGCAGTCGGTAGCATACAATGTAGCATACAGGTTTGCATGTTGTCATACAGTGTTAAATGCAGTCTGTAGCATACAATGTAGCATGTAGCATACAGGTTTGCATGTTGTCATACAGTGTTAAATGCAGTCGGTAGCATACGATGTAGCATGTAGCATACAGGTTTGCATGTTGTCATACAGTGTTCAATGCAGTCTGTAGCATACAATGTAGCATGTAGCATACAGGTTTGCATGTTGTCATACAGTGTTAAATGCGGTCTGTAGCATACAATGTAGCATGTAGCATACAGGTTTGCATGTTGACATACAGTGTTAAATGCAGTCCGTAGCATATAATGTAGCATGTAGCATACAGGTTTGCATGTTGTCATACAGTGTTAAATGCAGTCTGTAGCATACAATGTAGCATGTAGCATACAGGTTTGCATGTTGTCATACAGTGTTCAATGCAGTCTGTAGCATACAATGTAGCATGTAGCATACAGGTTTGCATGTTGTCATACAGTGTTAAATGCAGTCCGTAGCATACAATGTAGCATGTAGCATACAGGTTTGCATGTTGTCATACAGTGTTCAATGCAGTCTGTAGCATACAATGTAGCATACAGGTTTGCATGTTGTCATACAGTGTTAAATGCAGTCGGTAGCATACAATGTAGCATACAGGTTTGCATGTTGTCATACAGTGTTAAATGCAGTCTGTAGCATACAATGTAGCATGTAGCATACAGGTTTGCATGTTGTCATACAGTGTTAAATGCAGTCGGTAGCATACGATGTAGCATGTAGCATACAGGTTTGCATGTTGTCATACAGTGTTCAATGCAGTCTGTAGCATACAATGTAGCATGTAGCATACAGGTTTGCATGTTGTCATACAGTGTTAAATGCGGTCTGTAGCATACAATGTAGCATGTAGCATACAGGTTTGCATGTTGACATACAGTGTTAAATGCAGTCCGTAGCATATAATGTAGCATGTAGCATACAGGTTTGCATGTTGTCATACAGTGTTAAATGCAGTCTGTAGCATACAATGTAGCATGTAGCATACAGGTTTGCATGTTGTCATACAGTGTTAAATGCAGTCTGTAGCATACAATGTAGCAAGTAGCATACAGGTTTGCATGTTGTCATACAGTGTTAAATGCAGTCTGTAGCATACAATGTAGCAAGTAGCATTCAGGTTTGCATGTTGTCATACAGTGTTCAATGCAGTCGGTAGCATACAATGTAGCATGTACCATACAGGTTTGCATGTTGTCATACAGTGTTAAATGCAGTCTGTAGCATACAATGTAGCATGTAGCATACAGGTTTGCATGTTGTCATACAGTGTTCAATGCAGTCTGTAGCATACGATGTAGCAAGTAGCATACAGGTTTGCATGTTGTCATACAGTGTTAAATGCTGTCTGTAGCATACGATGTAGCATACAGGTTTGCATGTTGTCATACAGTGTTAAATGCAGTCTGTAGCATACAATGTAGCATGTAGCATACAGGTTTGCATGTTGTCATACAGTGTTCAATGTAGTCTGTAGCATACGATGTAGCATGTATCATATGACGTAGCCTGTAGCATACAATGTGACCTCTATACCCTGAAGCATACAAGGTAGCATGTGGTCATACAGTGTTCAATGTAGTCTGTAGCATACAATGTAGCATACAATGTGACGTCTATAGCCTGGAGCATACAAGGTAGCATGTGGCTGTACAGTGTTCAATGAAGTCTGTAGCATACGATATAGCATGTAGCATACGATGTGACGTCTATAGCCTGGAGCATACAAGGTAGCATGTGATTGTACAGTGTTCAATGCAGTCCGTAGCATACGATGTAGCATGTAGCATACAATGTAGCCTGTAGCATACGATGTAGCCTGTAGCATACAAGGTAGCATGTGGCCGTAGTGTTCAATGCAGTCTGTAGCATACAATGTAGCATTTAGCAAACAATTGTGACTTCTATTACCTTGAGCATACAAGGTAGCATGTTGTCTTACAGTGTTCAATGTAGTCTGTAGCATACAATGTAGCATACGATGTGACGTCTATAGCCTGGAGCATACAAGGTAGCATGTGGCTGTACAGTGTTCAATGAAGTCTGTAGCATACGATGTAGCATGTAGCATACGATGTGACGTCTTTAGCCTGGAGCATACAAGGTAGCATGTGATCGTACAGTGTTCAATGCAGTCTGTAGCATACGATGTAGCATGTAGCATACAATATAGGATGTAGCATACGATGTAGCCTGTAGCATACAAGGTAGCATGTGGCCGTAGTGTTCAATGCAGTCTGTAGCATACAATGTAGCATGTAGCAAACAATTGTGACTTCTATTACCTTGAGCATACAAGGTAGCATGTTGTCTTACAGTGTTCAATGTAGTCTGTAGCATACAATGTAGCATGTAGCACACAATGTGACGTCTATAGTCTCAAGCATACAAGGCAGCATGTGGCACGTAGCGTAGAATTTATCATGTAGCAAACAAGGTAGCATACAGCATGTATCATAATTTATCACGAAGCATACAAGGTAGCATATGGCATGTATCATATAATTTAGCATGTAGCATACAAGGTAGCATATGGCATATATTATATCATTTTGCAATGTAGTTTGTACCTCACAATGTAGATCATAACATGTAGCACGCCGTCTAGCATGGAGCCTGGTCTAGGTAGCAACTGGTATGTAGTTTTTTAATTTAGCATGTAGCATATAATTTAGGATTTAGTATGTATCATATAATTTGGCATGTAGCATACAATGTAGCAGGTGGTATGCAAGTTATAATTTAGCATGTACCTTATAATTGAGCATGTAGCATAAAAGGCTACATGCTGTATTATATGATACATATAGCATGTATCATATAATTTGGCATGTCACATGCAATGTAGCAGGTGGGATGTAGTTTATTATTTAGCATGTAGCATATAATTTAGCATGTATCATTTAATTTAGCCTGTAGCATATAATTTAGCATGTAGCATACAAGGTAGCATATGGAATGTTTTTGGCATGTAGCATACAATGTAGCAGGTTGTATGTAAGTTATAATTTAGCGTGTACCATATAATTTAGCATGTAGCATATAATTGAGCATGTAGCATACAAGGTAACATATGGCATGTATCAGATATTTTGGCATGTAGCATACAATGTAGCAGGTGGTATGTAGTTTATAATTTAACATCTATCACATAATTTAGCATGTAGCATAGAAGGTAGCATATGGCATGTATAATATAATTTAGCATGTAGCATATAATTGAGCATGTAGCATAGAAGGTAGCATATGGCATGTATCATATAATTTAGCATGTAGCATATAATTTAGCATGTAGCATACAAGGTAGCATATGGCATGTATCATATAACTTAGTATGTAGCACGTAATTGAGCATGTAGCATACAAGGTAACATATGGCATGTATCAGATATTTTGGCATGTAGCATACAATGTAGCAGGTGGTATGTAGTTTATAAATTAACATCTATCATATAATTTAGCATGTAGGATATGATTTAGCATGTAGCATAGAAGGTAGCATATGGCATGTATAATATAATTTAGCATGTAGCATATAATTTAGCATGTAGCATACAAGGTAGCATATGGCATGTATCATATAACTTAGTATGTAGCACGTAATTGAGCATGTAGCATACAAGGTGACATATGGCATGTATCAGATATTTTGGCATGTAGCATACAATGTGGCAGGTGGTATGTAGTTTATAATTTAACATCTATCATATAATTTAGCATTTAGCATATAATTTAGCATTTAGCATACACGGTAGCATATGGCATGTAGCATATAATTTAGCATGTAGCACATAATTTAGCATGTAGCATACATGGTAGCATATGGCATGTAGCATATAATTTAACATGTATCATATAATTTAGCATGTAGCATACAAGGTAGCATATGGCATGTATCATATAACTTAGTATGTAGCACGTAATTGAGCATTTAGCATAGAAGGTAGCATAGGGCATGCATCATATAATTTAGTATGTAGCATACGAGGTATTATATGGCATGTAGCATATAATTTAGCATGTAACATATAATTTAGCATGTAGCGTACAAGGTAGCATATGGCATGTAGCATATAAT
Source organism: Nerophis ophidion (assembly GCF_033978795.1). Lineage (NCBI taxonomy): Eukaryota > Metazoa > Chordata > Actinopteri > Syngnathiformes > Syngnathidae > Nerophis > Nerophis ophidion. Next base: position 37,319,178 of record NC_084636.1, on the reverse strand, counting down.
TTAGCATGTAGCATATAATTTAGCACATAGCATATAATTTAGCATGTAGCATACAAGGTAGTATTTGGCATGTAGCATATAATTTAGCATGTATCATATAATTTAGCATGTAGCATACAAGGTAGCATATGGCATGTATCATATAACTTAGTATGTAGCACGTAATTGAGCATGTAGCATAGAAGGTAGCATATGGCATGTATCATATAATTTAGTATGTAGCATACAAGGTATTATATGGTATGTAGCATATAATTTAGCATGTAACATATAATTTAGCATGTAGCATACAAGGTAGCATATGGCATGTAGCATATAATTTAGTATGTAGCATACAAGGTATTATATGGCATGTAGCATATAATTTAGCATGTAACATATAATTTAGCATGTAGCATACACGGTAGCATATGGCATGTAGCATATAATTTAGCATGTAGCATATAATTTAGCACCTAGCATATCATTTAGCATGTAGCATACGAGGTAGTATTTGGCATGTAGCATATAATTTAGCATGTAGCATATAATTTAGCACATAGCATATAATAAGCATGTAGCATACAAAGTAGCATATGGCATGTAGCATATAATTTAGCATGTAGCATATAATTTAGCACGTAGCATATCATTTAGCATGTAGCATACAAGGTAATATTTGGCATGTAGCATATAATTTAGCATGTAGCATATAATTTAGCACATAGCATATAATTTAGCATGTAGCATACAAGGTAGCATATGGCATGTAGCATATAGTTTAGCACATTGCATATTATTTAGCATGTAGCATACAAGGTAGTATTTGTCATGTAGCATATAATTTAGCATGTAGCCTATAATTTAGCACATAGCATATAATTTAGCATGTAGCATACAAGGTAGCATATGGCATGTAGCATATAATTTAGCATGTAGCATATAGTTTAGCAGGTAGCATACAAGATAGCATATGGCATGTAGCATATAATTTAGCATGTAGCATACAATGAGGTCGGTACCTGAAAGGTTTGAAAAAGTCTCCTGAAACTTGAGCAATTCCCAACAAAGGAAATTGCAACAATTGTGTTACTGTTAGCGTGTTAACATTTTATGTGAGCCACATTTGTACGTTTTAACCTAATGATCATGGATTTTTTTTTTTAACTTGGCGCCATCTTAGCAGAATGTTAGCTGTTCTCCTCTCTGCATGCTAACATTGTAGAGGAAACGATGTATGCTAATAGTTATTGATACTTTTAGCCTTTTCAAGAAAAGCATAGCACATTATGCAAATGATGTGATGATGTCATGTTGACCACGCCCCCTGTTGCAATTCCTGAATGTGGCCGCCATGTTTGTTGTTGTTGTTGTTGGGGACATCTTTCCTATTTTAATTGGAGGGACATTTGAGGTGAGCATGGAGGTAGCGTTGTTGAAAGTGACGAGCCAAGATGCTAACATCACATTGCTGTTTCCATGGCGACACGAGATGCTCACCGGGAGGCCTCAGACGCCTAAAATTGGAATAATTGTGTTTACATTAAAGTCCTACTGAAAGTCTGATAGTTTATATATCAATGATGAAATATTAACATTGCAACACATGACAATACGACCGCTTTAGTTTACTAAATTGCAATTTTAAATTTCCCGGGAGTTTCTTCTTGAAAACGTCACGGAATGATGACGTGTATGATGACGCCCAGCACCACTCACGGCTAAAAGTTGTCTCTTTTCATCGCATAATTACACAGTATTTTGGACATCTGTGTTGCTGAATCTTTTGCAATTTGTTCAATTAATAATGGAGACGTCAAAGAAGAATGCTGTTGGTGGAAAGCAGTGGATCACAGCTGCATTTAGCAACCGAAACACAGCCGGTGTTTCTTTGTTCGTTGTGAAGCTTTAATATGGAACAGAGCGGTCAAGCGAATATGTTTCTCTACCACATGTCAAGCAATTGTGATATTAAGTCGGCTCTTACCGGAGACTTGAGCGGATTATGGGACTTCCTCCTGCAGCTGTCAGAAAGGCAGCTGGGATCTTGGCTCCTCCATTGGCTTCTCTCAGAGACACTGGCGTTCACCGCAGCCCTCCGACTTTCATGTACGACCATATAATCTCACTAAAATTAAAACAATAAGCAGATAAGGGATTTTCCAGAATTAACCAATTAAATGTGTCTATTAACATCTGAATCGCTCAAAAGCAATCGCCCTTTTTTTTTTTTTTTTTTTTTAGTGTTTCACTCTAACTTTCCTCAGCCACAAATTTTTCATCCTTGCTCAAATTATTGGGGAAATCATCGCTTTCTCGGTCCGAATCGCTCTTGCTGCTGGTGGCCATGATTGTAAACAATGTTCAGATGTGAGAAGCTCCACAACCCATGACATCACGCGCACATCGTCTGCTACTTCCGGTACAGGCAAGGCTTTATTATTAGCAACCAAATGTTGGGAACTTTATCGTCTATGTTCTCTACTAAATCCTTTCAGCAAAAATATGGCAATATCGCAAAATGATGAAGTATGACACATAGAATGGAGCTGCTATCCCCGTTTAAATAACAAAATCTCTTTTCAGTAGGACATTAAAATGTCGAGTGTTTTACGTTAACATTTGAGCTAGTTTTGTACTTTTTAACCTGGTAATCGTGGATTTTGCTAACATTTTAGCTAATTTATTGTTTTTAACCTAATCAAGTACTTTGTTACTTAGCGCCATTGTAAAAGTATGTTAGCTGTTGACATGTTAACATTAACATGCTGAAAATACCAGTGTCATTTTTTATTTTCACATTTTAGCTACTTTTGTCATTTTTCACCTAACAATCGGCATTTATCAAAGGATTTTGGTACTTGCCGCCATATTAGAAGTATGCTAGCTATTCCCCCATTAGCATGCTAACATTTTCGCAAATGCAATCATTTTTTACCTAATAATGTATTTCGTTACTTAGCGCCATTGTAAAAGTGTGTTAGCTGATGACATGGTGACATGCTAACAATACTACTGCAATTTTTATGTTAAAATTTGAGCTACTTTTGTACTTTTTAACTTAACAATGGTGGATTTTGGTATTTGGCGCCATTTTAGCAGTATGCTACCTATTCCCCCGTTAGCATGTTAACATTTTAGCTAATTTCATATTTTTGAACCTAATCATGTATTTTGCTACTTAGCGCCATTGTAAAAGTATGTTAGCTGATGACATGTTGATATGCTAACATTTTAGCTACTTATGTACTTTTTAACCTAACGAACGTGGATTTTGGTACTTGGCCCCATCTTAGCTGTATGCTAGCTATTCCCCCATTAGCATATTAACATTTTAGCTCATTTCATACCTTTTTACCTAATCATGTATTTTGCTACTTAGCGCCATTGGAAAAGTATGCTAGCTGTTGACATGCTAACATTAACATGCTACCAATGCCACTGCAATTTTTTTATGTTAAAATTTGAGCTACTTTTGTACTTTTTAACCTAACAATCGTGAATGTTGGTACTTTCCGCCATTATAGCAGTATGCTAGCTATGCTCCCCATTAGCATGTTAACATTTTAGCTCATTTCATACCTTTTTACCTAATCATGTATTTTGCTACTTAGCGCCATTGTCAAAGTATGTTAGCTGATGACATGTTGACATGCTAACATACCACAGCAATTTTCATATTAACTTTTTAGCTTCTTTTGTACTTTTTAAACTAACAATTGTGGATTTTGATACTTGGCGCCATTTTAGCTGTATGCTAGCTATTCCCCCATTAGCATGCTAACATTTTAGCTCATTTCATACTTTTTCACCTAATCATGTATTTTGCTACTTAGCGCCATTGTAAAAGGATGTTAGCTGTTGACATGCTAACATTAACATGCTAACAATGCCACTGCAATTTTTTTATGTTAAAATTTTAGCTACTTTTGTACTTTTTAACCTAACAATCGTGAATGTTGGTACTTGCTGCCATATTAGCAGTATGCTAGCTATTGCCAGTTAGCATGCTAACATATTTGCAAATTAATTGTTTTTAACCTAATCATGTATTTTGCTACTTAGCGCCATTGCAAAAGTATGTAGGTTGAAGACATGTTGACTTGCTAACATTAACATGCTAACAATACCACTGCAATTTTTTTATGTTCAAATTTTAGCTACTTTTGTACTTTTTAACCTAACAATCGTGAATGTTGGTACTTGCCGCCATATTAGCAGCATGTTAGCTATTGCCAGTTAGCATGCTAACATATTTGCAAATTAATTGTTTTTAACCTAATCATGTATTTTGCTACTTAGCACCATTGTAAAAGTATGTTGGTTGAAGACATGTTGACATGCTAACATTAACATGCTAACAATGCCACTGCAATTTTTATGTTAAATTTTGAGGTACTTTTGTACTTTTTAACCTAACAATCGTGGATTTTGGTACTTGGTGCCATTTTAGCAGTATGCTAGCTATTCCCCTGTTAGCATGCTAAAATTTTAGCTCATTTCATACTTTTTAACCTAAACATGTATTCTGCTACTTAGCGCCATTGTAAAAGTATGCTAGCTGATGACATGTTGACATGCTAACATTAACATGCTGACAATGCCAGTGTAATATTTTATGTTAACATTTGAGCTAGTTTTGTACTTTTTAACTTTTAATCGTGGATTTTGGTACTCGTCGCAATTTTAGACGCATGCTAGCTATTCCCCCGTTAGCATGTTAAGATTTTAGCTCATTTCATACCTTTTTACCTAATCATGTATTTTGATACTTAGCGCCATTGGAAAAGGATGTTAGCTGTTGACAAGCTAACATTAACATGCTAACAATGCCATTGCAATTTTTTTATGTTAAAATTTTAGCTACATATGTACTTTTTAACCTAACGAACGTGGATTTTGGTACTTGGCCCCATCTTAGCTGTATGCTAGCTATTCCCCCATTAGCATATTAACATTTTAGCTCATTTCATACCTTTTTACCTAATCATGTATTTTGCTAGTTAGCGCCATTGGAAAAGTATGTTAGCTGTTGACATGCTAACATTAACATGCTACCAATGCCACTGCAATTTTTTTATGTTAAAATTTTAGCTACTTTTGTACTTTTTAACCTAACAATCGTGAATGTTGGTACTTTCCGCCATTGTAGCACTACGCTAGCTATTCTCTCTGTTAGCATGTTAAAATTTAAGCTAATTTCATACTTTTTAACCTAATCATGTATTTTGCTACCTAGCGCCATTGTAAAAGTATGCTAGCTGATGACATGTTGACATGCTAACATTAACATGCTGACAATACCACTGCGATTTTATTCTGTTAAAATTTGAGCTACTTTTGTACTTTTTAACCTAACAATCGTGGATGTTGGTAATGTTCCTTGCCGGCAATTTAGCTGACTTCAAGTGTTGAAACCTAATTTTCTTCCGAGCCTTCCTGACCTTCACAAAGTGTGCCGTCAAAGTGGTAAACATCCACGGCCGCGAGGAAGCTTGACAGAATGCTGTCCTGTGATTGGTTGATTGCGGGAAGAGCGTGTGCCTGTTGCCCGTGGAAGACCTGGCAGCGCATGCAGGGTTGGCAGATGCTCAGCCAGCCTCGGCAAACACACGTCCCGCCTAATTGAAAGAAGCAGACAGAGGTCACGTCTGGCCCCGCTGCACCTGTAGCAACGTGTCAGGACCGGCCCTTTAAATGGCTCCGAACACGTGGCGGCTCCAAAGGCGTGACGGGGTTAAAAACTCATCCGGCCTCTCTGCCCGCGTAACGTCCCAATTACGCTAACAAGAGGAATAGGCCAGATAAAAGTCTGTCTGCCCGAGAAGATAACTTCTTATCTCCATCTAATGACTCTGCAGCCTTCATTTGTCAGACCTGCGAGGAGCGGGAGTGTTAAGATGTGTGTGTGTGTGTGTGTGTGTGTGTGTGTGTTCTTGTATGTCGACCCTTCCTGAGACATGAAGAAGGAAAAGTATCTTCCATATGAGGAGGTGTGAACAAGTGATGACATAAATCCCAATAACATTGCATCTAATAGAGAGGCAAATACTAGAGTCTGTGAACATTGCTCCAAAGTCAGGATTTGGTGTTGATTTAATTTGCATACAGAAGTAAACAAAGGCAGCAATATGTGACAAATACACTACGCTACCAAGACTATAGTGGCCATGAACAGTTAGCTTCTACAGCCGGGTTGCCCAAAGTGCGGCACAGGGGCCATCTGTGGTCCCTGACTCCTTTGTCATCAGACTTAAAAGAACATTACACACAACAAAACATAGAAATTTTATTTGCACCCCTGCTGGTGACAACTATGAAAATGAGGGTGGTCCCAAAAAGAGGGAATTTTTCAAATTGACTGCGTCGCTTTTAAAAGTGCTCCCTCTCTGGTCAACATATGAAATAACAAGTGTGTGTAAGAAATTGAAATGCGCCCCATTTGGCCAAGATGACTTAAAAAAACAATAGATAGAGACATACTATAATAACTTGAAGTAAATAATGAAGATTAAAAAACAATTACAAAAAAAAATTGATATTAATAAATTAACTAAAAGCAGTTTTCTCACAATGTGGCGATTTTTTTTCGTATAAAATCAGGAACGATTTCTCATGTTCTTTTTGTTTCTGTATATTGCAACATTTTCTCGTACAATTATTAGTTTTATTGCAAAGTGGTGACATTTGTCGTATGAAATTCAGACTTTTATCACAATATTACCCATTTTTTTCGTAAAATAGTGATGCTTTTTGAGTAAAATGGTGACTTTTGTCATCATTTTGACAAGTGAAATTCCGATCATTATTATAAAAAGTGCCAACATTTTTAAGTTTTCTAATAAAATTGTGACTTTTGTTGAGTAAAATGACGATTATTTTCATAAAATTGCCAACATTTTAAGCTGTTGCTTGTAAAATTGCGACTGTTGTTGAATACAATTCCAACTTTTATCATAATATTGCACGATAGTCCAGTTTTTCTTGTAAAATGTTGACTTGCGTTGAGTAAAAAGATGACTTTTATTATAACACTGCCAACATTCTAAGTTTTTCTCGGGAAATTCCAACAAATTTTTCACAACAAGCTATTTTATATTTGCACAGTATGTATATATTATTCATGTTGTAAATACACTTCTTTATGTATCTAGAAAGGCTGCTCCTAAAGAGGGAGGCTTTTTTCTCAGCTCTCAATAAGGTAACAAATACAAGTGTGTGTGTGTGTGTGTGTGTGTGTGTGTGTGTGTGTGTGTCTACCCTTCTTGAGACATAAAGAAGGAAAAGTATCTTCCATATGAGGAGGTGTGAACAAGTGATGACATAAATCATGGTCCCAATAACATTGCATCTAATAGAGAGGCAAATTCTAGAGTCTGTGAACATTGCTCCAAAGTCAGGATTTGGTGTTGATTTAATTTGCATACAGAAGTAAACAAAGGCAGCAATATGTGACAAATACACTACGCTACTAAGACTATAGTGGCCATGAACAGTTAGCTTCTACAGCCGGGTTGCCCAAAGTGCGGCACAGGGGCCATCTGTGGTCCCTGACTCCTTTGTCATCGGACTTAAAAGAACATTACACACAACAAAACATAGAGATTTCATTCGCACTCCTACTGGTGACAACTATGAAAATGAGGGTGGTCCCAAAAAAAGGGAATTTTTCAAATTGACGGCGTCGCTTTTAAAAGTGCTCCCTCTCTGGTCAACATATGAAATAACAAGTGTGTGTAAGGAATTAAAATGCGCCCCCTTTGGCCAAGATGACTTAAAAAAACAATAGATAGAGACATACTATAATAACTTGAAGTAAATAATGAAGATTAAAAAACAATTACAAAAAAAATTAATATCAATAAATTAACTAAAAGCAGTTTTCTCACAATGTGGCGACTTTTTTTCGTATAAAATCAGGAACAATTTCTCATGTTCTTTTTGTTTCTGTATATTGCAACATTTTCTCGTACAATTATTAGTTTTATTGCAAAGTGGTGACATTTGTCGTATGAAATTCAGACTTTTATCACAATATTACCCATTTTTTTTGTAAAATAGTGATGCTTTTTGAGTAAAATTGTGACTTTTGTCATCATTTTGACAAGTGAAATTCCGATCATTATTATAAAAAGTGCCAACATTTTAAAGTTTTCTTATAAAATTGTGACTTTTGTTGAGTAAAATGACGATTATTTTCATAAAATTGCCAACATTTTAAGCTGTTGCTTGTAAAATTGCGACTGTTATTGAATACAATTCCAACTTTTATCATAATATTGCACAGATGTCCAGTTTTTCTTGTAAAATGTTGACTTGTATAATACTGCCAACATTCTAAGTTTTTCTCGTGAAATTCCAACTCATTTTTCACAACAAGCTATTTTATATTTGCAAAGTATGTACATATTATTCATGTTGTAAATACACTTCTTTATATATCTAGAAAGGCTGCTCCTAAAGAGGGAGGCTTTTTTCTCAGCTCTCCAGAAGGTCAGAAATACAAACGTGTGTGTGTGTGTGTGTGTGTGTGTGTGTGTTCTTGTATGTCGACCCTTCCTGAGACATGAAGAAGGAAAAGTATCTTCCATATGAGGAGGTGTGAACAAGTGATGACATAAATCATGGTCCCAATAACATCGCATCTAATAGAGAGGCAAATACTAGAGTCTGTGAACATTGCTCCAAAGTCAGGATTTGGTGTTGATTTAATTTGCATACAGAAGTAAACAAAGGCAGCAATATGTGACAAATACACTACACTACCAAGACTATAGTGGCCATGAACAGTTAGCTTCTACAGCCGGGTTGCCCAAAGTGCGGCCCAGGGGCCATCTGTGGTCCCTGACTCCTTTGTCATCGGACTTAAAAGAACATTACACACAACAAAACATAGAGATGTCATTCGCACACCTGCTGGTGACAACTATGAAAATGAGGGTGGTCCCAAAAAGAGGGAATTTTGCAAATTGACTGCGTCGCTTTTAAAAGTGCTCCTTCTCTGGTCAACATATGAAACAACAAGTGTGTGTAAGAAATTAAAATGCGCCCCCTTTAGCCAAGATGACTTAAAAAAACAATAGATAGAGACATACTATAATAACTTGAAGTAAATAATGAAGATTAAAAAACAATTACAAAAAAAATTAATATTAATAAATTAACTAAAAGCAGTTTTCTCACAATGTGGCGACTTTTTTTTCGTATAAAATCAGGAACAATTTCTCATGTTCTTTCTGTTTCTGTATATTGCAACATTTTCTCGTACAATTATTAGTTTTAATGCAAAGTGGTGACATTTGTCATATGAAATTCAGACTTTTATCACAATATTACCCTTTTTTTTTGTAAAATAGTGATGCTTTTTGAGTAAAATGGTGACTTTTGTCATCATTTTGACAAGTGAAATTCCGATCATTATTATAAAAAGTGCCAACATTTTAAAGTTTTCTTATAAAATTGTGACTTTTGTTAAGTAAAATGACGATTATTTTCATAAAATTGCCAACATTTTAAGCTGTTGCTTGTAAAATTGCGACTGTTATTGAATACAATTCCAACTTTTATCATAATATTGCACAGATGTCCAGTTTTTCTTGTAAAATGTTGACTTGCGTTGAGTAAAAAGATTACTTTTATTATAACACTGCCAACATTCTAAGTTTTTCTCGGGAAATTCCAACTCATTTTTCACAACAAGCTATTTTATATTTGCACGGTATGTATATATTATTCATGTTGTAAATACACTTCTTTATATATCTAGAAAGGCTGCTCCTAAAGAGGGAGGCTTTTTTCTCAGCTCTCCAGAAGGTCAGAAATACAAACTTGTGTGTGTGTGTGTGTGTGTGTGTGTGTGTGTGTGTGTGTGTGTGTGTGTGTGTGTGTGTGTTCGTGTATGTCGACCCTTCCTGAGACATGAAGAAGGAAAAGTATCTTCCATATGAGGAGGTGTGAACAAGTGATGACATAAATCATGGTCCCAATAACATCGCATCTAATAGAGAGGCAAATACTAGAGTCTGTGAACATTGCTCCAAAGTCAGGATTTGGTGTTGATTTAATTTGCATACAGAAGTAAACAAAGGCAGCAATATGTGATAAATACACTACACTACTAAGACTATAGTGGCCATGAACAGTTAGCTTCTACAGCCGGGTTGCCCAAAGTGCGGCACAGGGGCCATCTGTGGTCCCTGACTCCTTTGTCATCGGACTTAAAAGAACATTACACACAACAAAACATAGAGATTTCATTCGCACCCCTGCTGGTGACAACTATGAAAATGAGGGTGGTCCCAAAAAGAGGGAATTTTTCAAATTGACGGCGTCGCTTTTAAAAGTGCTCCCTCTCTGGTCAACATATGAAACAACAAGTGTGTGTAAGAAATTGAAATGCGCCCCATTTGGCCAAGATGACTTAAAAAAACAATAGATAGAGACATACTATAATAACTTGAAGTAAATAATGAAGATTAAAAAACAATTACAAAAAAAAATTAATATTAATAAATTAACTAAAAGCAGTTTTCTCACAATGTGGCGACTTTTTTTCGTATAAAATCAGGAACAATTTCTCATGTTCTTTCTGTTTCTGTATATTGCAACATTTTCTCGTACAATTATTAGTTTTAATGCAAAGTGGTGACATTTGTCGTATGAAATTCAGACTTTTATCACAATATTACCCATTTTTTTTGTAAAATAGTGATGCTTTTTGAGTAAAATGGTGACTTTTGTCATCATTTTGACAAGTGAAATTCCGATCATTATTATAAAAAGTGCCAACATTTTAAAGTTTTCTTATAAAATTGTGACTTTTGTTAAGTAAAATGACGATTATTTTCATAAAATTGCCAACATTTTAAGCTGTTGCTTGTAAAATTGCGACTGTTATTGAATACAATTCCAACTTTTATCATAATATTGCACAAATGTCCAGTTTTTCTTGTAAAATGTTGACTTGCGTTGAGTAAAAAGATGACTTTTATTATAACACTGCCAACATTCTAAGTTTTTCTCGGGAAATTCCAACTCATTTTTCACAACAAGCTATTTTATATTTGCACGGTATGTATATATTATTCATGTTGTAAATACACTTCTTTATATATCTAGAAAGGCTGCTCCTAAAGAGGGAGGCTTTTTTCTCAGCTCTCCAGAAGGTCAGAAATACAAACTTGTGTGTGTGTGTGTGTGTGTGTGTGTGTGTGTGTGTGTGTGTGTGTGTGTGTGTGTGTGTTCTTGTATGTCGACCCTTCCTGAGACATGAAGAAGGAAAAGTATCTTCCATATGAGGAGGTGTGAACAAGTGATGACATAAATCATGGTCCCAATAACATTGCATCTAATAGAGAGGCAAATACTAGAGTCTGTGAACATTGCTCCAAAGTCAGGATTTTCTGTTGATTTAATTTGCATACAGAAGTAAACAAAGGCAGCAATATGTGACAAATACACTACACTACTAAGACTATAGTGGCCATGAACAGTTAGCTTCTACAGCCGGGTTGCCCAAAGTGCGGCACAGGGGCCATCTGTGGTCCCTGACTCCTTTGTCATCGGACTTAAAAGAACATTACACACAACAAAACATAGAGATTTTATTTGCACCCTTGCTGGTGACAACTATGAAAATGAGGGTGGTCCCAAAAACAGGGAATTTTTCAAATTGACTGCGTCGCTTTTAAAAGTGCTCCCTCTCTGGTCAACATATGAAATAACAAGTGTGTGTAAGGAATTAAAATGCGCCCCCTTTGGCCAAGATGACTTAAAAAAACAATAGATAGAGACATACTATAATAACTTGAAGTAAATAATGAAGATTAAAAAACAATTACAAAAAAAAATTAATATTAATAAATTAACTAAAGGCAGTTTTCTCACAATGTGGCGACTTTTTTTCGTATAAAATCAGGAACAATTTCTCATGTTCTTTTTGTTTCTGTATATTGCAACATTTTCTCGTACAATTATTAGTTTTAATGCAAAGTGGTGACATTTGTCATAGGAAATTCAGACTTTTATCACAATATTACCCGTTTTTTTTGTAAAATAGTGATGCTTTTTGAGTAAAATTGTGACTTTTGTCATCATTTTGACAAGTGAAATTCCGATCATTATTATAAAAAGTGCCAACATTTTAAAGTTTTCTTATAAAATTGTGACTTTTGTTGAGTAAAATGACGATTATTTTCATAAAATTGCCAACATTTTAAGCTGTTGCTTGTAAAATTGCGACTGTTATTGAATACAATTCCAACTTTTATCATAATATTGCACAAATGTCCAGTTTTTCTTGTAAAATGTTGACTTGCGTTGAGTAAAAAGATGACTTTTATTATAATACTGCCAACATTCTAAGTTTTTGTCGGGAAATTCCAACTCATTTTTCACAACAAGCTATTTTATATTTGCACAGTATGTATATATTATTCATGTTGTAAATACACTTCTTTATATATCTAGAAAGGCTGCTCCTAAAGAGGGAGGCTTTTTCTCAGCTCTCCAGAAGGTCAGAAATACAAACTTGTGTGTGTGTGTGTGTGTGTGTGTGTGTGTGTGTGTGTGTGTGTTCTTGTATGTCGACCCTTCCTGAGACATGAAGAAGGAAAAGTATCTTCCATATGAGGAGGTGTGAACAAGTGATGACATAAATCATGGTCCCAATAACATTGCATCTAATAGAGAGGCAAATACTAGAGTCTGTGAACATTGCTCCAAAGTCAGGATTTTCTGTTGATTTAATTTGCATACAGAAGTAAACAAAGGCAGCAATATGTGACAAATACACTACACTACTAAGACTATAGTGGCCATGAACAGTTAGCTTCTACAGCCGGGTTGCCCAAAGTGCGGCACAGGGGCCATCTGTGGTCCCTGACTCCTTTGTCATCGGACTTAAAAGAACATTACACACAACAAAACATAGAGATGTCATTCCCACCCCTGCTGGTGACAACTATGGAAATGAGGGTGGTCCCAAAAAGAGGGAATTTTGCAAATTGACTGCGTCGCTTTTAAAAGTGCTCCCTCTCTGGTCAACATATGAAACAACAAGTGTGTGTAAGAAATTAAAATGCGCCCCCTTTGGCCAAGATGACTTAAAAAAACAATAGATAGAGACATACTATAATAACTTGAAGTAAATAATGAAGATTAAAAAACAATTACAAAAAAAATCAATATTAATAAATTAACTAAAAGCAGTTTTCTCACAATGTGGCGACTTTTTTTCGTATGAAATCAGGAACAATTTCTCATGTTCTTTCTGTTTCTGTATATTGCAACATTTTCTCGTACAATTATTAGTTTTAATGCAAAGTGGTGACATTTGTCGTATGAAATTCAGACTTTTATCACAATATTACCCATTTTTTTTGTAAAATAGTGATGCCTTTTGAGTAAAATGGTGACTTTTGTCATCATTTTGACAGGTGAAATTCCGATCATTATTATAAAAAGTGCCAACATTTTTAAGTTTTCTAATAAAATTGTGACTTTTGTTGAGTAAAATGACGATTATTTTCATAAAATTGCCAACATTTTAAGCTGTTGCTTGTAAAATTGCGACTGTTGTTGAATAAAATTCCAACTTTTATCATAATATTGCACGATAGTCCAGTTTTTCTTGTAAAATGTTGACTTGCGTTGAGTAAAAAGATGACTTTTATTATAACACTGCCAACATTCTAAGTTTTTCTCGGGAAATTCCAACAAATTTTTCACAACAAGCTATTTTATATTTGCACAGTATGTATATATTATTCATGTTGTAAATACACTTCTTTATATATCTAGAAAGGCTGCTCCTAAAGAGGGAGGCTTTTTTCTCAGCTCTCCAGAAGGTCAGAAATACAAACTTGTGTGTGTGTGTGTGTGTGTGTGTGTGTGTGTGTGTGTGTGTGTGTGTGTGTGTGTGTCTACCCTTCTTGAGACATAAAGAAGGAAAAGTATCTTCCATATGAGGAGGTGTGAACAAGTGATGACATAAATCCCAATAACATTGCATCTAATAGAGAGGCAAATACTGGAGTCTGTGAACATTGCTCCAAAGTCAGGATTTGGTGTTGATTTAATTTGCATACAGAAGTAAACAAAGGCAGCAATATGTGACAAATACACTACACTACTAAGACTATAGTGGCCATGAACAGTTAGCTTCTACAGCCGGGTTGCCCAAAGTGCGGCACAGGGGCCATCTGTGGTCCCTGACTCCTTTGTCATCGGACTTAAAAGAACATTACACACAACAAAACATAGAGATTTCATTCGCACCCCTGCTGGTGACAACTATGAAAATGAGGGTGGTCCCAAAAAGAGGGAATTTTTCAAATTGACGGCGTCGCTTTTAAAAGTGCTCCCTCTCTGGTCAACATATGAAACAACAAGTGTGTGTAAGAAATTGAAATGCGCCCCATTTGGCCAAGATGACTTAAAAAAACAATAGATAGAGACATACTATAATAACTTGAAGTAAATAATGAAGATTAAAAAACAATTACTAAAAAAATCAATATTAATAAATTAACTAAAAGCAGTTTTCTCACAATGTGGCGACTTTTTTTCGTATGAAATCAGGAACAATTTCTCATGTTCTTTCTGTTTCTGTATATTGCAACATTTTCTCGTACAATTATTAGTTTTAATGCAAAGTGGTGACATTTGTCGTATGAAATTCAGACTTTTATCACAATATTACCCATTTTTTTTGTAAAATAGTGATGCTTTTTGAGTAAAATTGTGACTTTTGTCATCATTTTGACAAGTGAAATTCCGATCATTATTATAAAAAGTGCCAACATTTTAAAGTTTTCTTATAAAATTGTGACTTTTGTTGAGTAAAATGACGATTATTTTCATAAAATTGCCAACATTTTAAGCTGTTGCTTGTAAAATTGCGACTGTTATTGAATACAATTCCAACTTTTATCATAATATTGCACAGATGTCCAGTTTTTCTTGTAAAATGTTGACTTGCGTTGAGTAAAAAGATGACTTTTATTATAATACTGCCAACATTCTAAGTTTTTCTCGGGAAATTCCAACTCATTTTTCACAACAAGCTATTTTATATTTGCACAGTATGTATATATTATTCATGTTGTAAATACACTTCTTTATATATCTAGAAAGGCTGCTCCTAAAGAGGGAGGCTTTTTTCTCAGCTCTCAATAAGGTAACAAATACAAGTGTGTGTAAGTGTGTGTGTGTGTGTGTGTGTGTGTGTGTGTGTGTCTACCCTTCTTGAGACATAAAGAAGGAAAAGTATCTTCCATATGAGGAGGTGTGAAGAAGTGATGCTCCCAATAACATTGCATCTAATAGACAATGTCTCATTTGCACCCCTGCTGGTCAACATGAGGGTGGTCCCAAAAAGGAGGGTTTTTTACATTGACTGTGTGTAGCTTTTAAAAGTGCTCCCCCTCTGGTCAACATATGAAATAACAAGTGTGTCTAAGAAATGGAAATGCGCCCCCTTTGGCCAAAATGTCTTTAAAAATAAATAAATAAATATGTATATAGAAACATACTGTAATAACTTCAAGTAAATAATGAAGATTAAGAAACAATTACAAACTAAAAAATAAAACAAAATAACTAAAAGTCGTGTTTTTCTCACAATGCGTATTTTTTCTTATAAAATTGGGAAAACAATTTCTCATATTCTTTCTGTTTCTGTAATATTCCAACATTTTTCGTGAAATTATTGTATGTAAAATTATTGCTTTTTAATGCAAAATGGTGACTTAGAACAATATTACCCATTTTTTGTTGTTCTTATAATATATCAACATTTTCTGAGTAAAATTAACTTTTTTCATAATTTTTTCAAGTAAAATTCAGATTATTATTATAATATAGCCAAATATTGAAAGTTCTCTTATAAAATTGTGACTTTTGTCGAGAAAAAGTACGACTCTTCTCATAAAATTGCCAAAAGTTTCAGCTTTTGCTTGTAAAGTTGCGACTGTTATTGAGTAAAATTCCAACTTTTATCATAATATATTAGACACATGTTCAGTTTTTCTTGTCAAATTTTGACTTGTGTTGAGTAGAACAATAACTCTTGTTTTAATACTGCCAAAATTATGTAATAGCTTCAAGTAAATAATGAAGATTAAAAAACAATTGCAAACTAAAAAATAAAACAAAATAACTAAAAGTCATGTTTTTCTCACAATGTTTCAACTTTTTTCTTATTAAATTGAGGAAAATAATTCTCATATTCTTTCTGTTTCTGTAATATTCCAACATTTTTCGTGAAATTAGTGTATGTAAAATGATTGCTTTTTAATGCAAAATGGTGACTTATAACAATATTACCCATTTTTTGTTGTTCTTATAAAATATTAATATTGTCTGAGTAAAATGAACTTTTGTCATAATTTTTTCAAGTAAAATTCAGATTATTATTATAATATAGCCAAATATTGAAAGTTCTCTTATAAATTTGTGACTTTTGTCGAGAAAAAGTACGACTCTTCTCATAAAATTGCCAAAAGTTTCAGCTTTTGCTTGTAAAATTGTGACTGTTATTGAGTAAAATTCCAACTTTAATCATAATATATTAGACAAATGTTCAGTTTTTCTTGTCAAATTTTGACTTGTGTTGAGTAAAACAATAACTCCTGTTTTAATACTGCCAAAATTATGTAATAGCTTGAAGTAAATAATGAAGATTAAAAAACAATTGCAAACAAAAAAAATATTTAAAAAATAACAAAAATTTTCCCGAAGGAATCAATAAAGTACTATCTATCTATCCATCTATCCATCTATCCATCTATCCATCTATCCATCTATCTATCTATCTATCTATCTATCTATCTATCTATCTATCTATCTATCTATCTAAAAGCACTCTTCTGACAATGCCTCGACTTTTTTCTTATAAAATTGGGAACAATTTCTTATATTTTTTCTGT
>NC_084636.1:37292271-37297271 GCF_033978795.1 Nerophis ophidion | reverse complement strand
TCTAGTAAAAAAACCAAACCCCAAAAATCAAAATTGCGCTCTAACGCAATTTTTGAATAAAACACAGAAAAAACTGCTCCTTGGAAGAAAACACAGACAAAACTGCCTGTAACTTCCGGTAGGAATGTTGGAGAGACATGAAACAAAAACTTCTATGTAGGTCTCACTTAGACCTACATTTTAATGATGAACATCCTTCAGCAAAAATCAACAGGAAGTTGGCAATTACCCCTTCAAAACAAAAGTTTTGTAAAAACCCGTCACCTTTCTTCAAACGTTATCTCCTCTGAGCCCGTTTGTCGTTTCGGCTTCAAACTCGCACAGCAGAGAGTTTGAACCCTTCTGATTAAAAGTTTGCGCAAGAGTTTTGATTACTGCTCCGGTTTTGATTTTATGACCCTTCAAAGATCAACTGCGCTGCTGTTGTCTCAAGATGGCTACTACCACTGGACAAATGTATTGGGACACTTAGGACTAACACTAGGCAAAAGTATTGGGACACTTACGGCTAACAGTAGACAATGACAATGTGAAATGGAATTAATTCGTTTTTGTCCTCAAAATTCTACACACAATACCCTATAATAATAGCAGCTACTATCCATGCTTTTACCGCTTATCCGGGTTTGGGTCGCGGGGGCAGCAGCCAAAGGCGGGCCCGTCCAACGCTGCTTGCAGCTTTAATTATTATTATTATTATCATAATGAATGACTTATGTATTTAAGACTGTTAGAGATTGTTGTCAGTAGCAAACGTTAGCCATAAAGTGCCCCCAGTGAGCGCTAATGCTAATGCTAATGCTAGTAGTTCTGTGGTGAGCTCTTTTGCAAGGCGGCCTCCAAAGATAGCGGCCATGCTTTGCTACCCGCGGACATCTCTGGCGAGAGGCAGGATTAGAGGTGCTCACCGACTTCTGCTTCCTTTTTAATTAACGAGAGAATTAGCGGCTTTGTCCACGCCCTCCTGGGGGAGATGAGCTGGCGGCCAACAAAAGGATGACACCACTCTGCTGACGTTAGAGGCGCCTCTAGCCCGCGCTTTTATTGTGGAAGAACAATTCAACCTGTTTCTTCTAAGACCTGTGAAGGGTGTTAACTTCTTTATACGCTTGCATCACACTTCATAGGTTTGGGACGGCCACAGTTTTACCCGGGAACAGACCAGAGTCCTTTTGCTCGACAAGGTCACTTTGTTGTTAAGTGTGAACATAAGCTAGGAAACTGGCGAGGACAGAGGAGTCCAGAGTGCGGCGCAGTGGAGAATGTTTTATTGGCCATCAACACATTATAAAAATACTATTAAAAAAGTAAAAAAAAAATATATATATAATATATATACATATATATATATATATACATACACACACACACACATATATATATATTGCACTTAATTTTAATACAATTTATTTCTTACACTGAATTTTCAAACAATCATTTTTTTACACAAAATTTTTGGACTGAATTTTCATACAATTAATTTTTTTTACACACATTTTTTATACACTGACTTTGTACACTGTATTTTTATACAATTATTTTTTTACACTGAATTTATATACTATAATCTTTTTACACTGATTATTTTAAACTGAATTTTTTACACACATTTTTGTATATTGAATTTTTATACAATTGTTTTTTTTTTTACAATTCATTTTTATTCAGTTCATTTTTACACAAAATTTTTATACAATTCATTATTTTACAATTGTTTTTACACTGAATTCATATACAATAATTTTTTGACAATTTATTTTTGTGCAATAATTTTTTTACACTGAATTTTGATACGATTATTTTTTTACACGAGTTTTTTTCCCACTGAATTTTTATAAAATTATTTTTTTACACTAAAATTTTATACAGAATGTTCATCCGATTAATGGTTTTTACACACATTTTTTGATACTCTGACTTTTTTACACTGACTTTTTATTTTTTTTAAATATACTGAATTTGTTATTCAATTAATTTTTTCAAACCAAATTTGTGTACAATTTTTTTTTTACACTGAATTTTTTCTACACTGAATTTTTTGTACACTGAACTTTTTACATTTAATTGTTATACAATGATTATTTCACCCCAAAATTTTATACAATACATTTTTTACACACATTTTAAGACACTGAATTTTTACACAGTTCATTTTTACACTGATTTTTTTTAAATATTTTTTTTACACTGAATTTTTATACAATTTTTTTATACACTTTTTATACACTGACTTTTTACACTGTATTTTTATACAATTATTTTTTTACACTGAATTCATATACTATAATCTTTTTACACTGATTATTTTAAACTGAATTATTTACACACATTTTTATATATTGAATTTTTATACAATTGTGATTTTTTTACAATTCATTTTTATTCAGTTCATTTTTACACTGAATTTTTATACAATTCATTATTTTACAATTGTTTTTTTTACACTGAATTCATATACAATAATTGTTATACAATTATTTTTTTACAATTTATTTTTGTGCAATAATTTTTTTACACTGAATTTTGATACGATTATTTTTTTACACTAGTTTTTTTCCACTGAATTTTTATAAAATTATTTTTTTACTCTAAATTTTATACAGAATGTTCATCCGATTAATGGTTTTTACACACATTTTTTGATACACTGACTTTTTTAAACTGAATTTTTATTTAAAAAAAAATATATATACTTAATTTTTTATACAATTAATTTTTTTACACCAAATTTGTATACAAATTTTTTTTTACACTGAATTTTTTGTACACTGAACTTTTTACATTTAATTGTTATACAATGATTATTTTACCCAAAATTTTTATACAATACATTTTTTACACACATTTTAAGACACTGAATTTTTACACAGTTCATTTTTACACTGATTTTTTTGAAAGATTTTTTTTACACTGAATTTTTATACATTTTTTTTTTTTACACACATTTTTTTTTAAATAAAATTGTCAGCATAATTTGCTGTAAAAAAAAAATCAGTTTGCAAGATTCAAATGCAAAACATTCAGTTCGATAAATTTAGTGTCAAATACAATCTTTTGTATTAGAGGCGCAAATAAAGAACATTATTTGGATGCAAACCTGAGCCCACTAAAGACCAGCAGATCTAGTTTTTGTAAAGGTCTGGCCTGAACCAGAATGCAAGTTTTAGGTCTTGTCCAGTGTGGGACTTTAAAATGGGGAAGAAGGCCAAACCTGCAAAAGGACCTGAAAGGGACTCCCATAGAGGGAAAGAAAGACTTCACCTGTGGGCTGCGAGCAGGAAGCAGACAAATGTCACCTTGTGTGAGCGTCAGCCCCCCCCCCCCCCCCCCCCCCCCCCTCTCCTGCCTCCCCCCGACCCTGCTGCCGCCTGTCGAGCATGATGTACGTAGCGGGCCATATCTCCCGCCGCACAGCCCATTGTTGGGATATTTTTATTAAGGCGTCCTCAATCATAAATCATCAGATTGCAGCCGGCCAGTTATGGGACGCCTTCCGCCCGTTTCCCCACATTAGCACGGCTTGAGCATACACACCTTATTATGTAAATGGCATCTGCTCGGAATCACCTCTCAGTGCCATCTTATCTGTCTGAGGCCGCCATTTGCATCACAATATCCTTTCCTCTTCCTGTCCGCACCCAGCCCTCCTGCACGTTTCGCCTTCGCCACAGCGGGCGCGACTGTCAGCTCCCCCGCCGGCTGCCGGCTGCCACGTGTAATTCTTTTAACGCCCACGTCCTTATCATCGCGCTAATGGCCTGCGCACGCCACCCTGCATCGGCCGCGCTGGCACGGGCCAGCTGGTAATTCCTTTAATTCATTCCACTGGACTCGGAACGTCCTTGGAGAGACAATTACGGGCCTAAAAAACATCACTTTTTCTTTGTACTCCAGCACAAAAGGAATTTATGACAACCGAAGCCCTAAATTCGTCTAATTTTTTTCCCTACGCTTTGCAACCCGCGGCTTATAAAACAGTGCCGCTAATGAATGGATTTTTCTTCCATTGAGTATGATTCTTAGGTATAGAATAGAAAGTACTTAATAGATTTCTGGGGGAAATTCAGCACCACAGTTCACTCACAATAAACACTTAGGTCTTTTTTACATGTGAATAATATAAATACAGTCTTTTTTAGAGCATTATTCACATGTGAATAATATAAATACAGCATTATTCACATGTGAATAATATAAATGCAGTCTATTATACAGCATTATTCACATGTGAAAAATATAAATACAGTCTATTATACAGCATTATTCACATGTGCATAATATAAATACAGTCTATTATACAGCATTATTCACATGTGCATAATATAAATACAGTCTATTATACAGCATTATTTGCATGTGAATAATATAAATACAGTCTTTTATACAGCATTATTCACATGTGAATAATATAAATACAGTCTACTATACAGCATTATTTGCATGTGAATAATATAAATACAGTCTATTATACAGCATTATTTGCATGTGAATAATATAAATACAGTCTTTTATACAGCATTATTCACATGTGGATAATATAAATACAGTCTATTATACAGCATTATTCACATGTGAAAAATATAAATACAGTCTATTATACAGCATTATTCACATGTGAATAATATAAATACAGTCTATTATACAACATTATTCACATGTGGATGACATTAATACAGTTCATTATACAGCATTATTCACATGTGAATAGTATAAATACAGTCTATTATACAGCATTATTCACATGTGAATAACTTAAATACAGGCTATTATACAGCATCATTCACATGTGAATAACATAAATGCAGTCTATTTTACAACATTATTCACATTTGAATAATATAAATACAGTCTATTATACAGCATTATTCACATGTGAATAATATAAATACAGTCTATTATACAGCATTATTCACATGTGAATAATATAAATACAGTCTATTATACAGCATTATTCACATGTGAATAATATAAATACAGTCTATTATACAGCATTAGTCACT